>NC_079505.1:15345853-15563739 GCF_030052815.1 Hevea brasiliensis
TAAAAAAATGTTATTTATAAAAAAAATGATTTTTTTTTCAAAAGAAAAATATTAATTTTTTTCAAAAGAAAAATATTAGTTGAATTTTGATAATCTTATTAAAATATAAAAGTATTTATAAATACATGATATAAATATATATTATTAATTTAATATAATAAAATATTTTCATTAAAAATAATTTTGATGCGTCTAATCTGATTTGATTAAGTGACTAAATACATATTATTTACCTAGCGGGTGCCAAATTCAAGTTGTCACTTCCACAATCCTCTATAAAAATTAAAAAAAAAATAATTTCATACAAATTATTAATTTTTTTGTTTTTTATTTATATTTTTTTAATGAAATTTTTTAATTTTTAAATTAAATTGAGTTTAAATTAAAAAATTTAAATTATTTTATATAAAAAATAAAAATAAATTAAATTAAACATCCTAATAAATATGGCAATAAAATTAAGCATTTAGTCATTACTTTATTAATTTAGTGCTATTGAGCCTCATACTTTTGATACTGGTAAAGAAAAAGTTCAATAAGTAATTTTTCTTAAAATCTGAGCATTTTTATATAGGACTTTATAATTTGAATTTCATTATAAAATTTAAGAAATTATTTTATATAATTATTATATAAACAACAGAAGAGGAGAAATTATTATAAATTTTTAAAAAATATTTTATATAATTATTATATAAACAACAGAGGTCTCTTTAGTATTGTTATTAGTGTTGCAATTAAAACATATTAAAAAATAATTTAAAATTAAATTTAATAATTTTTAATTATAAAAATATTAAATAACAAAATAATTTTTTTAATAATATTTTTTTGATAAAAAAAATAATTTTTACCCTTTAATCCAATGTCAAAGAGATATATAAATTTTAATAATTAATTATAATAAAACTTATATAAAATTTACTAAAATCAATATTTATATTATCCTTGGTAATATTTTTATAATAAATATTACTTTTTAATTAATAAAGTATAAAATACTATTTTATAATTTGAGTCATTTTCAAATGGAGTTTTATAATTTTGACTTTTCCACGAATAACCACCCTAAAGTGTCATCCATTAGCAAAAGACGAACTTCCCTAACGGTATCCGAAGATGCTGACGTGCTGGTATTTTTGTAATAAAATATTGTCCACACACACACACACACACACACATATATATATATATATATATATATATATATATATATATATATAAAGATTGTGTTAACCTCATCATTTATGCCACCCTCATTATTTATGTCACCCTCTTCTCAGCAACCTAAATTCAGGTAAGTTCTTATTCGAACATTCCATTAATAAAAAATTATATACATTTATTTTTATATAAATTCATATGAATATAAATATAAATTACTTTTAAAATCATTGTTTTATTCATTAACTTAGGGATAGCAAGAAATCAATTTTTTTTTAATTCAATTTGATTGAATCTTATGAATTTAGATATTATATAATTAAATTTAAGATGAATTTAGATTCAGTGAATATTATATGCATCGAATTTAAATTTTATGTGTTAGGTACTCATCATTTAAATTTGTTTATATAAATAATTAATTAAAATAAAAAATATATTTTTATAATAATATTAATAAGTTTTTATATAATATATTTTAAATAAATAGAATTTAAATATTTTATATAATTAATTTTTTAACGTGCTCATACGTTGTACTCGCTCATATTTGTGATTTAATTTTTTACATTTATTTTTAGAAAATTTTCATACTAATTAATTAATAAATATTAAAATATTTTAAAATTTATTATTTTTTTAAATTTTCTGAAGTATATATATTAGATAAAAAAAATTAAGATGCTTCTTTTAAATTAGTGAAGACTATAAAATATGGCCATCTATATACTATCAATTTTGGATTAAGACAGCAAATATATATGAATGTAATCACTATTAATATTGTATTTAAGTAAACAAGAGCACTATTAATATATATCCTCTTATCATTACATTTTCATTTATTAAAATAAAGTAATAAATTTTAATAATTAATTAAAAATTGGCCTTAAAAGAAAAAAATAAAAAAAAATAAAATTATCATTTTAAATTTCAATTTGATATTCATCAATATTTTGAAAATAGAAAAGTTAAAAAAAAGTAAATTTCGGATTTTTTTTAGTTAAATTTTCCAAAAAATATCAATTTTTTTTTACAAAAGTGAATTTTTAATATTTTTATTTGTTTTTTTACAAAACAAACTAATTTTTTTTTAAGAATAAGAAAGCAATGATTTTTATAAAAATAATTTCTGATTTTACTTTCTTTTTATAAAATTTTATTTTGAATTATAATAAAAAAATTAATTAAATAGAATTTAATTACAAATAGAATTAAAAATTTTAAATTTATATAAACTTTGATTAAAATTAATTTAAATAATAAAATTTAAAATAAATTAATTTTTAATATCCAATTAATTTTTATCTGTGTCTGATTTGCAATAGTAAATTAACAAGTTATTATTTATCAAATGGTTCAAGATGATTAACTCATTAAAGAGTTTCTTAAATTATTTGACAAAAAACAACTTATCGATCTATTTTAAAATATAATAGATACATATTGAAATATTGTAAATCAGATACTCAAAATTGTTAATAAGGACTATGAATGATTAAATTTAATTAATTATTTTAAAATTAATATATTATTATAATATTATATCATATAGAAAATTTAAATTACCTATAAAAAAAATTAAATCCTGAGTAGATATAATAAGAACAAATATTTTACAAAGCCTTTTAAAAAGAACTAGTACAAGGACTAGTGCCATGAGAAAAGTCTCAGCACAAGGACTAGTGCCATAAGAAAAGTCTCAGCACAAGGACTTCAGAGTAATTATTCAATATTTGTCATAGCTGGCAATGTTCTGTCAAAGTCACCGCACGTGTTCTTATTAAGTCTAATAAAGCATCTCAACTTGTGAAACCCAACCTCTTAACTTTCAGAACTGTGAGACTTTGTATTTAAATCTAAATAAAGTTTATAAAAAAAAAGAAAAAAAAAACTTGTCAAACCTCTTAGCTCATTAAGTATTTCTGAATTGAAAATATTACCAAATCACCATGTGAAGTTCATTTAAAATTCAATGAAGAGCTGTAGAAACAATATGGATTCTCAAAAGTTGTTTCTGCAATCTTTTCTTCTATGCCTTCATTTCACATCTTCTTCTTCCCTAGACACCATTACCATAAACCAAACTATTGAAGATGGTAACTTTCTAATCTCTGAAGGAAATAATTTTGTTTTAGGATTTTTTAGTCCTGGATATTTGGGGCATAGATATCTTGGAATCTGGTACCACAAAGTCCGAGAGCAAACTGTGGTTTGGGTAGCAAATAGGAATAATCCGATCAATGGTTCCACAGGCGTTCTATCAATTGACCGGCTTGGAAATCTCATTCTGTATAGCAACCATAACCAGGAAGTAGTATGGTCAACAAATGTCTCTGTGGAAGTTACAGATGCTTGTGTAGCTCAGCTCTTGGATTCAGGAAATTTGATTTTGGTCCAAGATAGAAGTAAAAGAATTGTGTGGCAAAGCTTTGATTGGCCTACAGACACTCTGCTACCAGGAATGAAATTGGGGTTTAATCGAAAGGCAGGTATGTTCTGGTTCCTAACATCTTGGAGATCAGCAGATGACCCTGGAACTGGAAACTTCTCACTTCAGGTCAATGCAATAGGAGCACCACAATTCTTCCTTTACAGTGGTACAGTATATTATTGGCGAAGCGTTTTATGGCCCAAAAATTATGCAGATGTGTGGAACTACGGTTTTGTCAACAATCAGGATGAGATTTATATGAAGTACACTCTTGCAGATGCTTCTGTTATCCTAAGAGTAGTGTTGGACTATTCAGGAATTATCAAGAAACTAGCATGGCATGAAAAAGTTGGAAAATGGAAGGAATTCTGGACCGCACCTAGTTCTCTGTGTGATACATATGGACATTGTGGTGCCTTTGGAATATGTTATCCTGATTTAATTGGGAGATTTGAGTGTGAATGCTTACCAGGGCATGAACCCAAGTCCCCGAGGGATTGGAATATTCTAAGAGATGCATCAGGTGGATGTGTCAGGAAGCGGCTAGAGTCTTCCTCAGTATGTGGGCATGGAGAAGGATTTGTCAAACTGACAAATGTTAAACTACCTTATACTTCAACAGCACTTTGGGAGGAAATGAATATGAGTCCTATGGAATGTGAAAAAGAATGCAGGAGGAACTGTTCATGCTCTGCATATGCAAGCATAGAGATTGCTGGGGAAGCTACTGGTTGTTTGACATGGTATGGCGAATTAATGGACACTGCAGGTCATATGAAAGAGGGATATGATATCAATGTCCGTGTTGACGCACTTGAATTAGGTAACATTGTCTGGCTAGAAACTTACTAAACATCTCTCCACGAAATTTCTATGCTTATGTTCTATCATTATGCCTTGCCTCCTAATATTTTCCCACTCACATAGCAGAGATTGCACGAGAATCAAATGGTTTTCTGGAAAGCAAGGATATGTTGGATGCTTTAATAGCATCTGCTGTTTCAGCCTGGTTTGTCATCATTTTATTTGCATATTTGTGGCTGAAGAAGAAGAGAAAAGGAGGTAAGAAACATGATTATATGATGATGGAATATCTTTGTTTCATAAGAAATTTAGAGTAAGCATTTTGGTTTTATTTTGTTGAGGACAGTGAGGAACCACAGCAATGAAAGATTGCTTGATGCATGCTACAAGGATACCTTGGTGACAAATCAAGTTGAAGGTAGCATGAGTCATCCAGACATTGCATTTTTTAATCTCAGGACAATACTTGTTGCGACCAACAATTTTTGTCAGGCTAATAAGGTTGGAGAAGGTGGTTTTGGCTTGGTTTACAAGGTATCTATAGTTTCTTTCTATGGAAATGTTATGTTTTGATTGTCTATCTTTCATTGGAAAATTCAGCATGATAATACCCTTCTAAGCATGATTTTAGGGTCAACTCTCTAACGGACAAGAAATCGCAGTGAAACGGCTATCTAAAAATTCAGGTCAAGGAGTAGAAGAATTTAAAAATGAAGTTATGTTGATTGCAAAGCTTCAACACAAGAATCTAGTGAAGCTCCTAGGATGTTGCATTCAAGGAGAAGAACCAATGCTAGTTTATGAATACTTGCCAAACAAAAGCTTGGACTCTTTTCTTTTCGGTATGCCCTGTATTTCCTGCTCTGTTTCATAGCTTTGTAGTTGTCTAATTGAATCTGTTTGAACAATATGATTGATGGACATGGATTACAGAACCTAACACTAATTCAAATGGAATCTCTTTTGTTCTTTTGTTTTGTTTTTTTAGATGAAACAAAAAAGGCAATCTTAAATTGGAGAAAACGCTTTGATATCATTGTTGGAATTGCGCGCGGGATCTTATACATTCACCAAGATTCCAGGCTAAGTATTGTTCATAGGGATTTAAAAACTAGTAACATTCTATTGGATGCAGAAATGAATCCAAAAATTTCAGATTTTGGCTTAGCTAGAATCTTCAAAGGTGACCAAATTCAAGAAAAGACTAAAAGAATAGTTGGAACATTGTAAGTATACTATTCCAAGAATATCATTCTTCTTGCTTCAAATAAATGGGAATGATTGTTGTGACTCTTTCTCTTTATGTTTTTCATATGTAGTGGGTACATGTCACCAGAGTATGTAGTGTTTGGAAAGTTTTCAGCGAAATCTGATGTTTTTAGTTTTGGGGTCATATTATTAGAGATCATTACGGGGAAGAAGAATAATAGCTATTGCCAAGAGGATTCTTTCCGAAGCATGATAGGACATGTAAGTTAAAGATGTAGTTAAATTATTCTAATATTCATTAAATTTTGTAGTTATTAATTTGTGATATAAAACTTCAATTTACCATAAAACTTCTTATCTAGATTGAGTTGTTGTGGATCCAAGACATCATATATGATAGGACTCATCTAAAATAAGTGAGACCTACATATTTATGTTTTGGATCTATGATAAACTAGATTTATGTATGTTTTTCCCATCTTTCAAACTATTAATTAACTATATATAGTTCATCTCTCTTATGTTAATTTGTGATTTACATAGATATGGCATTCATGGAGAGAAAATGTAGCATTGGAGATAGTTGATTCATCTATAAGGGAGTCATGTCCTTCTCAAGAAGTGTTGAGATGCATTCAAATTGGGCTCTTGTGCGTGCAAGAAGATGTATCGGACAGACCAATGATGTCAACCATTGTTTTAATGTTGAATAGTGAAATTACTCTCCCTTCTCCGAAACAACCTGCATTCAACTTTATTAAGTCATGCAATAGTTCTAGCTCCTTAGCAAGAATAGAAAGATTTTGTTCAGTGGATGAGGAAACAATTACTGAAGTTGTATGTCGATAAACATATTCTCTTATCAATTATACTTAAATTAGACATTTGCCTGCACATTACGTGGATTTTTGTAACTTTTCAAGCTACTATTGTGGAAATATATATACATTTGGAAGCTTTTGTATCAATTGAAGCTCTTTATATATATATATATATATATATATATATATATATATATATATATATGACAGTATATGACAGACTTCAGTAGTTTAACACGAGTAGATAACAATTGGTTGAACCAAATCCTTGTAAAATAGTTCTGTATATATTCAAATAAATTCCTCACTATAATACCAGTTGAGAATAATATTTCATTTATAATATGGTCTTGTTAATCCTATGATTTAATCGTATTCTATGTATGGAGGCATAAAACTAAAACACACTTCCAAAAGAGTCTAACATGTCAAATTAGTAAGGCTATCAAATTGGGTACCAAATAAATAAGTTTGAAGTTTCAACTCTCTATATGATTCTAAAATAAGTAGTTTCTTAGCTTTGACACATATTGAAAATGTAGGCGTAACTTGTCTAGAAAATTTATTTGAATATATGGTTCAGCTCAAAAGAGAGAAAGCCTCAGACAGGCGATTTTCCTCATAAAAGTGAATACTAAAACAATACATAAACCATAGGGAGCATGTGTAGCTACAACAGCATGTGGCTAAAAATCAGTTTTTTGCTACATTGGCTGCGTTCAGCCATGGCCACCATCTCATGTTGTAGAATAAAAATAAAGAAGAGAAAATGAAGCAAGTCATCATTTCATTATAGCCCATTATCCCATTTTCTGTATTAAAGATTTGGGATAGGAGATAAATAATGCCAAATTTTCACATAATAAAAATGGCAACCAGAATTAGCTTTTCATCAAACATGTGCTAAGCATACAATTGAAGCATGATAAGGATTATCTGATAATCCGTTTATTGTATTTGTTATTATCTTTTATTTTACTTATCAGCTTATGTGTTGTACTAAGTCTTATTTATCTTGTAACAGATTTTATCACTCCTGCACCTATATATATTCTAATCAATATAACATGGCTCGTTAGCTATTGCAATCCTATTTGAACTTTACGGTATCAAAGCCATAACTAAAAAAAGAAAATGTCACATTCTCAGGCTCTAATTTTAAGTTCCTCTAGTTCTTCACAGACAACCAACATCTCTTTTCCTAATGCATCCCAATTTCTTTCCATCAAGCTTACTTCCAATAACTTTCTTTTGTGGCGAGCTCAACTACTGCCTCTTCTATATGGCTATGGTTTAGTCGACCGTGCACATCAGCTTCTCTTACTTATTATAATTGCCAGGGTCATGGGCATGTAGCATGTCAATGCCCTTCACTGAAACAACATAATAACCAGACCTACAATCCTGTCTCCAACTATGCTACCAATAACAACAACTCCTTACAACCTTGGATGTTGGACTCTGGGGCAAACTTCATTTCAATGCCCTTCACCGAAACAACATAATAACCAGACCTCCAAACCTGTCTCCAACTATGCTACCAACAACAACAACTCCTTACAACCTTGGACATTGGACTCTAGGGCAAACTTTCATATTGCTGCTGATTCTAAGAATATCACAGTTCCTCAACCTTTCACTGGAACTGACTCCATTACTCTTGGCAATGGTAATTTTATTCCAGTTTCTAGTTCTAGTTCTTCTTTTATGAGTAATCACTCTGTTTCTTTTTCTTTTCATGATATTTTTGCTTCCCTTTAATTTCTCGTTATTTGCTTTCTCTTCATGCTCTTACTAATCATAATAATGTTTTTGTGGAATTTTTCTCTGATCTTTTTGTCATAAAGGATATCCACAGGAAACAGATCCTTTACCAAGGCCGGAGTGAGGACGGATACGGATTCTACATAATTCCTCTTTCTCCAACTCGTGCTGTTGTTCCTACTGCAAATTGTTCATTTTTCTACTTGGCATGCTCGTTTAGGACATATAAATAATCGGCATATTTGTCAAGTTCTAAATTCCAATAAATTGTCATTTGTTAATATTGCCAGTGATTTCAATTTTCCTTCCTACAATAGTGTCATTTAAGCAAAAGTCATAAACTTCCATTTCATGATTCGCATTCAAATGTTACTCAGCCTTTAGAATTAATTTGTTCTGGGGTCTCTAACTCGTTGTTTCTGTTGATGGATTTCTGTATTATGTCATTTTTTATGATAATTTCAGCAAATATTATTGGATTTATTTTCTCAAACAAATATCTAAAGTCCTAAATGTTTTTATCAAATTTTGTCATCTTGTTGAAAAATTTTTTGGCTTGCCAATAAAAGGTTTTCAAGTAGACTGGGGTGGGAAATTTCTGGCTCTAACCAAACACCTAAAAGACAATGGAATAACTCAAAAGATATCCTGTCCGCACACTCCAGAACAAAATGGTTGTGCAGAATGTAAACACAGACATATTATAGAAACAGGCCACATGTTATTACATCATACTTCTACACCCCAAAAATATTGAACTTTTGTTTTTGATACAGTCGTTTATACCATAAATCGACTTCCCTCAGTTCACACTAAACCATTGACACCATTTGAGATTTTATTCAAAAGCAAACCGAATTATGAAGCATTAAAAGTGTTTGGTTCTCTTTGTTACCTATGGCTCAAACCACATGCTAAAAATAAATTAGAGTCGCATTCCACACTTTGTATTTTCTTGGGGTATAGCAAATTGCATAAGGGATATTTCTGTTTGGATTCTTTTACTAGCAAAATATATATATCATGACATGTCCTTTTCTTTGAGCAAGTCTTTCCTTTTTTTTAAAAACCATGTGCCTCTTGCCATAGCTTCAAGTCCAAATTTGAATAGAGCAGTTGCGTTGCCGCCTATACCACATTTGCCTTCCACATCTCCCATACAACATAATAGTCATCATGTTGACTTATCCCATTCTAGAATTTTTGGACCACCACTTGTCAATTGCATGTCACTACTTCAAGTTTCTCCAATTAGTTCATGCCACTCACCTACTCATACTTCTAATCAATCTCCACTACCATGTGATCAACTCTCAAATTCCCACTCATCCCTGAAGTCTACCCATACTTATCACTAAAACTCCTACTACCTCTCAACCTCATAATAGATCAGATGGCCTTCATCTTGTTGTCGATTTAACCAATTTTCCACCAACCCAATCACCTTTCATTCCTCAAACATCATCATTGAAATAGTCCACCAATACTCATGCATGGTGACTTGGTCCAAAACTGGCAATTTAAAACCAAATATTTTTGAAGCCACTGGAAATTTTATGATGGTGCTGACATGCTACTCTAAAGATATTTCTCATCCTAAGTGTATAAAAGCCATGGATGAAAAGGTGAATGATTTATTTCTAATGGTACATGGGTTCTTGTTCCACGGGAAGAAGCTCCTAATATTATTGGTTGCAAATGGGTATATCAAATAAAGTAGAAATCTGATGGTGCTATTGATCATTTCAAAGCACGATTCATGGCTAACTACTTTAACCAAAGACCAGGTTTGGATTTTATGACACTTTTTCCCTAGTTATTAAACCTGTTACTATACAGGTTGTTCTTTCCATTGTTGTTGTGAAAGGTTGGCCTATCAAACAACTAGATGTCTCTAATGCATTTTTGCATGGAGATCTTGATGCTACAGTTCATGGAGCAGCCACTAGGCTACATAGATAAAGATAAGCCCAAACATGCGTGTAATTTATGTCATTCTCTATACGGCCTAAAGTAAGCCCCGAGACAACGGTACAATAAGTTAAAGATAGCCTTAATGAACTTTGGGTTTCAACCTTCTGTCACCGACTCTTCTCTTTTTCATTTTAAGAATGGTTCCACTCAAGTGTTTTGTCTCATTTACATGGATGACATTATTCTTACAGGGAATAGTATTACATTTCTTCATCGTATCGTTAGTTCTTTGTAATAAAACTTTAAACTCAAAAGCCTTGGTTCTCTTGAGTATTTTCTTGGTGTTGAGGCCACCAACATAGATGATGGATTGTTGTTAACTCAAACAAAGTATATCGGCGACCTTTTGGAGATAGCACACATGGCATCGTGTAAACCTACTTCTACACCATTATGCCCCACCATGAAGCTTCATGAAAAGGATAGTGAGCCAGCAAAAGATCCGCATCTTTATAAAAGCCTTGTCGAAGGGCTTCAGTATTTGTCTCTTAAAAGTCCTGACCTCTCCTATGCAACTTACAAAGTTTCACAATATGTCCATGCACGTGCTACATCTCATTGATCTGCCCTCAAGCATGTTATGCGCTATATTCAAGCTATGAAAACACATGGTCTCTTTCTCTCCAAATCCATGCAACTTAATTTAAATGTATATGCTAATTCTGATTGGTCGAGCAATCTTAATGATCGGAAATCTACAACTAGTTACACTTTTAGGACGCAGTCTTGTTGCTTAGGGAACTAAAAAGCAAAGTATAGTGGCTAAGTCCTCCACTGAGGTTGAATATATGGTTGTTTGGGTTGCAGCAACTAAAATAACATGGCTTACATTTCTCTTACATGACATTCAATTTCTTCCACCTGACACACCGACATTGTGGTGTGATAATATCGGTGCTGCGTTCTTGCCAGCCAAACCAGTGTTACGGGCCCGCATTAAACATATAGAGGTTGATTATCACTTTGTTCATGATATGGTGGCTAAGAAACAATTGCAAGTTCGGTTTGTCTCCTCCAAAGATCAAATTGCTGATACTTTAATAAAGGCCATCTGCAAAGCTTATCATGCACTCATGTGTCCAAAGTTAACAATTCGATCAAAATCTTGTTCGAATTGAGGGGGCGTGATAAGGATTATCTTATAATCCATTCATTGTATTTGTTATTATCTTTTATTGTACTTACCAACTTAACGTGTTGTACCAAGTCTCATCTATCTTTTAACATATTTTATCACTCTTGTACCAATATATTCTAATCAATATAACATGGCTTGTTAGCCTTTGCAATCCCATTTGAACTTCTTTAAAGCAATCAATCAAATATGGTATTGAATTACAGCGGCCACACGCAATAAAGAAGCCACACATACAACGGAATCAGTGTCTTACAACTAATATTGCACTAGCACTTGCCAAAACTCCTTTGATGGGAGCGTCAGCATCAAAATTGCTAAAATATAAATTGACATATTCTAATGCACATTTATTTAGGTATTTTATAATCTCACGAGAAAAATTATTATGGGATAGATTAAATTCTTGTAATTTTCTTATCACTCCAAGACAAAATTCTTAGCTCGCACACATTGAAAATATAATGAGAATTCTTAGCTCATTCTAGAGTTCCGTTACGAAAATTACTATAAGCAAACGAGTAGTAATCCCTTACATTATCCTTCCTTTGAGACTCTAATATTGTCCATGGGTTTCCCTTGTATTAAAAAAGAAATAGCTATTTTTGAGGGAATCTGCTTTAGGCCTTGAGCTTGAATGTGATGCTGAATCAAGTGTGTGCATTTGTTGGAAAAAGA
Organism: Hevea brasiliensis; assembly: GCF_030052815.1. NCBI lineage: Eukaryota > Viridiplantae > Streptophyta > Magnoliopsida > Malpighiales > Euphorbiaceae > Hevea > Hevea brasiliensis. The sequence goes on from NC_079505.1 coordinate 15,357,837, forward strand.
TGTTGATGTGGATCTACAGATTCATGATTCAGTTCAAAACCATTAATAAGATGGTGATTTGGAAGGATTGACATGCAACCATAAACAAATCTAACATGCTGCCATAATCAAATCTGAATATGGTTGCACGTGCCACATAAAACTTGTTTCTCCAAAAAAAAAAAAGTATTATGTGGTTTAAGTATTTTTATATAAGGCTTTATAATTTGAATTTTCATAAACAAGTATCCTATCGTGTAGACCCTTATTTTATGATGAGTATGTGCATTGAGGCCGTGAGAAACCCGATGATAAAAAATTATATGACTGTAAGATGTAATTGGAGGCATGGAGCTGAATTATTAATTCCGTGGCATGATCTTGAAAAAATAAAAATAATAATAAAGTTTTGGGGAAATTAATTTAATTAAATTTAAATAAAATTTTATTTTATTTAAATTTAATAAGGGTAGTTCATAAATGGATCTAATTAAGTTTAATTGGGCTCCATGGGCCTAAGAAAGCCTAGTTAGGAATTTTAAATATGACTCATTTAATTATTTTCTAAAAATTAAAATAACAAAATATCTCTCTCCTCCTTGGCCCCACTCTCTTCCTCACTCCCTATTAATGTCACCTCCTTTCCCTCTCTTTCTATTGGTTGGAACACCTTACCCATATTCCAGTCTCATCCAAATTCATCAATCCTAGTTATTTAAGTTATCTGAACTTTATCACACTGGGACTCCAAACCCTACCACACCTCTTCCTCACTCCCTATTGGCGCCTTCTATTTTTTCCTGTATTCCTATTGGTTGAAACACCTCACCCATATCTCAGTCTTATTCGAATTCTGCAATTGTAGTTGTTTAAGTCATCTAAACTTTATCACCCTAAGACTCCAAACCCTATCACACCTCTCTTCCAAAACCCTATAAATATCCTACTAGAGAAGGGAAGAAGGGAGAGAGGGGAGGAAAGAGGAAGAGAAAATTCAGAGCTATAAGAAATTTAGAGATATTTAAGACTCTTTGAGTTCTTCCTTAATTTTTTTCTTTTCTTCAAGAAGATTTTCATACAAGATTTCTGGAAAGTCAGTTTTTATTATTTTCTTTTCAAGATCTATGCCACACAATATTTTAATTCTATGCTCTTTGTCTTCAATTTATTTTATATGTTCATATGGATCATGTAATCATGTTTAATTTGAGGGGATACATAACTCTGCACATGTTTAGTTTCTGTCTCTCGTATTTTTACTATTTTTCTTTATTTTTTGAATCTGTAAAAAATTTGTAAAAATTATATTCATATTTTACACGAAATTCCATTAATTTTAGGCTGAAGAATCACTAAAAAAGCTTTAATATTTTGTAAGTTATGGCTATTTGAAGTTAGGGTTCCTGTAAAATCTGATTTGCAGGATATCCGACTTGTGGAGGCCATATCTCCCTTGTTCCTTAATATTTTTTGTAAATCTAGTGTCTAAAATTAACTTCAGAATCTTATGAATCTTTTCCAATTGGTTTTGCATTCATATCTGTTGTGGTTAATGAGTTATGAATTTTACAAAAAAGTAGTACGATTTTATCACTTAGAAAAGTTACGATTTATGTAGACAATTCGGCTAGGGTTTTGTTTGATTTATAAATTTTATGATCTTGTATGATATGTAGGCTGTCTTCTGTAATTTTTTTATGATTTTTAGGATGTATAACTATTTTTAAAAAATCGGATTTCTTACTACCGTTAATCTGCCAGAATTTGGAAATTGTATATTTATGCATGTTCTTGTATTTTCTTGGGTTTTAATTGATATTTGATCTATTTTTCTGTGTTCTTTTAATTCAAGAAGTGTTATGAAGTGTTTGGATCATGTTATGAAGTGTTTGGATCATATTAGAAGACTTAGACCATTAGGTAATTATAACTAATTAGGAATCTTAACCCTTTAGGAGACTAGAGTTAGAATCCAATGTAAATTATTATTAATATTTTCTTTATTTTTTTTATTTTCTTTAGTTTCTTTATTTTTTATTACAAACAAAATTGGTAAGTAGCCCTAAGATAAGTACCAAAGAGGACATTTGCGTGGAGCTTATATGGAGCTAAACAGGAGTAAGCCAGGGATGTCATTGCCATACTAGAAGAGAATACCCTTTTTTAAGGGTAGCTTACCCCGATGACAACTGCATTTACCAACAGGTAAGTAGCTCTAAATTTCTCGAATAACCATTGGCATGAAATTGTAGTAATAATAGAACTTTTATTTGGTAAATTAAAATTAACTTTGTTTTTAATTTAACTGACTTTTGCATGTAATTAATTTAAATAAATACTTTGTAAATTAAAATTAATCTTGTTTGTAAATTAAACTAACATTGGCATGTCAATAAATTTAATTTAATACTTGGTAATTGTAAAATAAATTTGCATGTTAGAAATCTTTATTAGGTTGTGATTGTTTGGGCCTTATGTAATATTAGAATAAATTACACATGTACATAATTAACTTAGTTCAATTATCCTTAGGGTAACTTGGTGAAAATTAATTAATTAGGTTAAATAGAAACGTAGGGTTATTTGAAATTGAATTTGTTTGTAAATTAAATTCTTAATAATAAATTAATTTTAGTCATCTGGTAAATATCATTTAAATAATTGGCAACCCTATAGATAGGAATTACTTGTGCATGAAAATTGTGTGTAAACAACAACCCTTTTGTGAATTATTTGCGTGTGTAGGATTAGAATTGCATTTTTTAGGATAAAGTTTAATAAAGGAATAATAAACAAGACTTCTAGAAATATTAGTAGAGGACTGGCACTCGAATCAACGAGGTTAGACTAGGCGTAAAGGGTGCCTAACACCTTCCCCTTACGTACCCACTATCCCGAACCTGGACATTGGGCTATGGTAATGTTGGTTGTAGAAACTCTGCAAGGAGTAAGTTGCCATCCATGACCCTCGAAAGAAACATTGAATATGTCCCAGTTATTACCCGGATGGCGACTCCTGTCTATCTATGCCTTCGTGGCATAAATCCTTAGTACTGTGGTAGTGTTATAGGAAGACGGTACTTACCAGTGGTTTGATTCTATTAGGATTGTATGAAGTGCATGTCTAGGAAATGCTGTCTAAGGAGGTGGTACTTAAGTGAGACCATTGTAACTCCACCATCTTTCCTGGGCATTACCTGGTGTATTTTATATAATTCTAATGGTTGATATTTTGCCTCACGCCCCCCGTCCCTACAGTTTGGCGACTCCGCTGGGGACTAAATGGATAGTTACTCCAACATATTTCTATTAGTCTAATATTATTCCTCTGTTAAACTTTTTGCATTGCACTACACTATCACACGGATCACCCTTACCCTTTTTAGCCCCGTTAGTACTAGCCAAGGAGACCATAGTTCTACTCGAGCTATGACGAATTGGTGAATGCTAGCACCCCATGCCCGTACCTTCAAGTATATAAAAGAGCCACAGCTCCGGCCGTTGTGCTTAATAGACAAGCTCTCGCATGGGTGACCCTTTTCCTACCCAATGAAGCCCATGAGCCATAGATTTCAACCCTAGGTACCCCGTAGATTTTTGTTGTGCTGGATTTATAATCTTACTGTTTAAACTATAAGTTCTAGTGGCAGTTGAGATGAACCTAGGCCTATGTATAAACCCAATGTGTATATAGGCCCAAGTCCATTTCAAAACCCGTGTTAAGTAAGAGGATGCTTACTTATTGTTAAACTTTAAGGATACAAATCCTTTGATTGTGAGGGAAGGATCATCCTGGACCACGCCATATTGGTGTGTCCAGTGTACCATAGCCTAGGATAGAATTTTTTCTTACCCTGCACGTGAGAGTTGAAGGTATAAGAAGGCGAAGATTCAGTTTTGGAGATTTTTTTTTTCGATTTTGATTCAGTCTTTGGTCCGATTTTAGTTCAGTTTATATGGTCTGGTTTTGGTTCAGTTTTGGTTCTATTGGTATGGTTCGTTTTGGTTTTATAAAAGTAAAGGCAAAAAAAAAAAAAGAAAAAAAGAAAAAAATGGTCCATTCATGCATTGCATTCATGTACATAGCATGCTTAGGTTACCCCTTAAATCCTATTTTTTTGAGCAAACATAACCTCAAAACACACCAAAGAGACTTTCAATCAGGTCACTTAGGTTAGGGAAGGGAAGAAACTAGTAAGGATTTCACCTGCACTACTTAAGATGGAAGAAATTATGGCCGTGCTTAATGAAATATTGAATGCCAAGATGTTTGAGTTAGAAGAGACAATTGTGGTCAACTTTAGAAAGAGGCCCCAAGGTAGGCCAATTAAGTGGCATTAAAGTTATTGAGGTTCAAATTGTGTCTCACACCCCAAGGAGATTTTTTCCAATTCAGCCAACCCTTATCTAAAGTTTTGGAGCGTCTCAAAGTTCAAGACCTCCTGTAGCTCTTAGCACCCAAACCACTACCAAATCCACTCCTACCTAGCTATGATATCAACCAATGTTGCCGGTTCTACCAAGCCCACAGTCATGACACCGACTGATGCTTTCAACTTAAGCATGGTATCTAAGACCTAATTGATGCCAAAAGGATAATTGACCCAGAAAATCAACCCAAAAGCCCCATGCCTAGCCAAAATTTCTACCTACACCAAGTCTCTGCATGATCTCCATCACCCCAAATAACACTAACAGAATTATTGACTTTATCCAACCCATCCAAAAGCTCAATGAACTTATCCAACCCATCCAAAAGACCAGTGAACCTATCCAACCCATCTAAAAGCCTAATGAACCTCAGTCTATAATGGTTGTTGACATTTGTGATAATTCTAGCTATGATGAGGGTCCTTTGGATGTCTGGACTGATTCTGATGAGGAGATAGTTACATTACAACTAGAAGGTTCAGTTCTACTAGTGTCTGATTTTCAAGTTGTTGGGATCTATGAAAATTAGATGGATCTAAAAATAGCTACTATGAAGAAAGGGATGAAGTATTTTCCTAGCATAGGCCTAGGAGAAAGTATAGATGGCCTAGTGGTTTTTCTTGAGATGAAGAGGTAGATCACAAGGTATGGTTTGGGCTATGAGCCAACTAAAGAGGAAAAAGAGTCAAAACCTCCTAAGTTCTTGAAAGAGAGGGGCAATTACTTAGACATATGATTAGGAGTTACTACATGTGAAAGTGCTAAAGCAGAAAATCAGGACCATTGATCTAAGGGCTGCATGGAAAGCCAAGCACCTAAAGCTACACCCCTAAGTTTGAGTCTGTCTTTTGTAATGCTCACAGTAGTGATACTGATGTTTCCATTTTTGATATACTTGATGCTGATTTTAAGGCGAAGATTAACAATATGACCAGTCCTTCTGCTTACTTGTTTGATGTTTATTCTAATGGGCATATGCATGGCATTCATAATCATTTAGAATCAGTTTCTATTAATGCATCAAAATCGATCTCTATTAATTTGGGTACACCAAATAATCCTAAAGACCTTAAGTTAGCTGAAGATTTAAACCAAGAAGAAAGAGATAAATTATAACCTTGTTAACAAAGTACCAAGAAGCACATGCCTCGAGCTTAAAATTAGATGGCCGATTCCCAAGCCAAGCTAGTGTCCCTGTAGGAAAAGAGTGATCAAAAGTTGACTTAGCTAGTTATCCTAATGAGAAGTAAGATTTTATGCTATTAAGGATTAGTAATAGCACATGTGGACCTAGAGGGAGAAGGAAAATGATATGAAGACATAAGGAGGTCGTTGGAAGTGAGAGAATAGTCGCAATAAGCCTACAAAAGAGATAGAGCAACAATTCATAAATTAGCCACTCAACTTACTTTAGCTGGGGAGCAATTCTACAAACTCTTATGTGTGATAGAAAAATAGGCTGAGCAAATAATGAAAGAAATACATGCAGGAAATGTGTAGTCCCCATATGAATGGAAATGTTCTAGTTGGGAAAAAATATTTGAAACATATAAGGATTGGCCTGAAAAACTCCCTTATATTCTTTAAGGTTATCGTAGTACTGCAACGACATTAACGGGGGCAACCCCATTCTCTTTAGTGTATGAGACTAAAGCAATGCTATACATTAAGTAAGAGCTTATATCCTTAAGAGTGATGCTAGAAGCTAAGATCCTAAAAAAAGAGTGGGCTTAGAAGAGGTATGAAGAACTAGCTTTGATTAAAAGAGAATGTGAGCCTTGTATCATATGCAGGCTTATCAGAGGAAGATAGCTAGAGTCTTTAATAAGAAGGTGAAGTCAGGGAAGATCAAAGAGGGAGACATGGTTTTGAAATAAGCTCGGCTCGTCCCTTTTGATTTAAGAGGAAAGTTTTACCCAAGCTAGGATGGTCCATACATAGTCAACAAGATCTTTCCATAGTAAGAATATCAGACCTGGATGGGAATGAATTTCAAGAACCAGTCAATTTAGACAGACTTAAATGGTGCTTTGTGTGAGACAGGCCCGCTAGGCTGAAAACCTGCAAAAGGCGGTCTAGGCAAAAGTAAGGGGTTAAAGAAAAAAAAGAAAAGAAAAGAAAAGAAAAAATGCTAGATTGAAAAACTGCAAAAGGCAGTCTAGGCAAAATGAGAGATGAGAGAAGATCTGGATGGAAAACCTGAAAAGGCCATTCGGCAGGTTATAAAGCTTATTTATAACTTTGAAAGGTTAGAAATTTAGCAAAACTAAATATAAGAGGGAGTAATGGTGTACCTGAATAAATAAAGAAGTTTTTATTGCATTGACTAGGGATGGGTTTTATTTAATTATGATTGCGAATGTTTGTGTCTTGAGGGATACATCAAATGATTAAGTAATTGAACTGCATTGTTTTGATTTAATCTATGTCTTCTGAGCATGACAAGATAGGTGCTTCATATGAATGCCCTAGTAATTGTCTAATTTCAAAAAAAAAAAAAAAAAAAAGCTCGCTAGGTGGAAAACCTGAAAGGGCCGCTTAGGCAAAAGTTAGAGCAAGCCCGCTGAGATGAAAATCCAAAAGGACATTTTAGGCAAAAGTTAGGGCACAGAGAATAGAGTTCATGGAAGAGAAATGAGTCAAGGCAGAAACCATGGGGGTAGAGAAGAAAAAAGAAAAATCAGAGGGCAATTGTATTGTGACCTTAAGGAAGTCTTTTCAGTGAATTTGCAAAAAGAGGTCCCTCAAAGGACTAAGTTTTTTTTAGAATCTCTAGCAAAATCAGCATGCCCATGATAAGAAGCAGCATATAAGAAGCACAAAAATCACAAAAAGAGTTTTGAGACCCAGTCATCTCAATTTTTTAAAATCATGAAATAGATATTTTTTGTTAAGTCCTTAGACGTTGTTTAGGGCGCACGTCATAGTTGTGTAAGGCATAGAAGAACATGCATCAACATGTCACCTGTAGGTGTGTAAGGCGTAGAATAACATGCATCACCACAGTTTCAAGTGTCGAACTACGAGGGGGTCTGATTCTTCCTCAGGATAGCGAGGGTGATACGTAGGTAGTTTAGGACCGCGGTCCTAAATACGAACCCACAACATTTCATGACAGATGTTTTTTAGTAAGTCCTTAGACATTGTTTAGGGCACATGGCATAGTTGTATAAGGCGTAGAAGAACATGCATCAACATGTCACCTGTAGGTGTGTAAGGCATAGAAGAACATGCATCAACATGTCACCTGTAGGTGTGTAAGGCATAGAAGAACATGCATCACTACAGTTTCAAGTGTCGAACTACGAGGAGGTCTGATTCTTCCTCAGGATAGCGAGGGAGATACGTAGGTAGTTTAGGACTGCCGTCCTAAATACGAACCCACAACATTTCATGACAGATATTTTTTGGTAAGTCCTTAAACGTTGTTTAGGGCATATGGCATAGTTGTGTAAGGCGTAGAAGAACATGCATCACCACAGTTTCAAGTATCGAACTACGAGTGGGTCTGATTCTTCCTTAGGATAGCGAGGGTGATACGTAGGTAGTTTAGGACTCCGGTCCTAAATACGAATCTACAACATTTCAAAACACAGAGTTGCCATTATCATGAGACCGTAGCTAGTCTCATGATGCAGAGTGTATCGACAGAGCAAGATGCATTTGATTTTCACATTACAAAGTTATCACTGTTATGAGACCGTAGCTAGTCTCTCATAACACAGAGTGTATCAACAGAGCAAGATGCACTCAATTTTCACATGACACAGTTATCACTGTTATGAGACCGTAGTTAGTCTCATGACGCAGAGTGTATCGACAGAGCAAGATACACTCATTTTTAACATGACACAGTTATTACTGTTATGATACCGTAGCTAGTCTCATAACATAGAGTATGTCGACCGAGCAAGATATACTTGATCCTCATAGCCAATGTTTCATAGTTATTAGAAATTTGAATTTCACTTTGACGAAACTTGAGCAATGCTTGCGCATTGATTTCAACTTTCGCTAAAGTGGGGGGCAAACTGTAGACCCTTATTTTATGATGAGTATGTGCATTGAGGCCGTGGGAAACCCGATGATAAAAAATTATATGACTGTAAGATGTAATTGGAGGCATGGAGCTGAATTATTAATTCCGTAGCATGATCTTGAAAAAATAAAAATAATAATAAAGTTTTGGGGAAATTAATTTAATTAAATTTAAATAAAATTTTATTTTGTTTAAATTTAATATGGGTAGTTCTTAAATGGATCTAATTAAGTTTAATTGGGCTCCATGAGCCTAAGAAAGCCTAGTTAGGAATTTTAAATGGGACCCATTTAATTATTTTCTAAAAATTAAAATAACAAAATATCTCTCTCCTCCTTGGCCCCACGCTCTTCCTCACTCCCTATTAGTGTCACCCCCTTTCCCTCTCTTTCTATTGGTTGGAACACCTCACCCATATTCCAGTCTCATCCAAATTCATCAATCCTAGTCATTTAAGTTATCTGAACTTTATCACACTAGGACTCCAAACCCTACTACACCTCTTCCTCACTCCCTATTGGCGCCTTCTATTTTTTCCTGTATTCCTATTGGTTGAAACACCTCACCCATATCTCAGTCTTATTCAAATTCTGTAATTGTAGTTGTTTAAGTCATCTAAACTTTATCACCCTAAGACTCCAAACCCTATCACACCTCTCTCCCAAAACCCTATAAATACCCTACTAGAGAAAGGAAGAAGGGGGAGCGGGGAGGAAAGAGGAAGGGAAAATTTGGAGCTATAAGAAATTTAGAGATATCCAAGACTCTTTGAGTTCTTCCTTATTTTTTTTTCTATTTTTCAAGAAGATTTTCATACAAGATTTATGGAAGGTCAGTTTTTATTATTTTCTTTTCAACATCTATGCCATACAATATTTTAATTCTATGCTCTTTGTCTTCAATTTATTTTATATGTTCATATAGATCATGTAATCATGTTTAATTTGAGGGGATACACAACTCTGCACATGTTTAGTTTCTATCTCTCGTATTTTTATTATTTTTCTTTATTTTTTGAATCTGTAAAAAATTTGTAAAAATTATATTCATATTCTACACGAAATTTTATTAATTTTAGGCTCAAGAACCACTAAAAAAGCTTTAATATTTTATAAGTTATGGCTATTTGAAGTTAGGGTTCCTGTAAAATCTGATTTGCAGGATATCCGACTTGTGGAGCTTATATCTCCCTTGTTCCTTAATATTTTTGTGTAAATCTAGTGTCTAAAATTAACTTCAGAATCTTATGAATCTTTTCCAATTGGTTTTGCATTCATATCTATTGTGGTTAATGAGTTATGAATTTTACAAAAAAGTAGTATGATTCTATCACTTAGAAAAGTTACGATTTATGTAGACTATTCGGCTAGGGTTTTGTTTGATTTATAAATTTTATGATCTTGTATGATATGTAGGCTATCTTCTGTAATTTTTTTATGATTTTTAGGCATCTATAACTATTTTTAAAAAATTGGATTTCTTGTTACCATTAATCTGCCAGAATTTGGAAATTGTATATTTATGCATGTTCTTGTATTTTCTTGAGTTTTAATTGATATTTGATCTATTTTTCTGTGTTCTTTTAATTCAAGAAGTGTTATGAAGTGTTTGGATCATGTTAGAAGACTTAGACCATTAGGTAGTTGTAACTAATTAGGAATCTTAACCCTTTAGGAGACTAGAGTTAGAATCCAATGTAAATTGTTATTAATATTTTCTTTATTTCTTTTATTTTCTTTAGTTTCTTTATTTTTTTATTATAAACAAAATTGGTAAGTAGCCCTAAGGTGAGTATCAAAGAGAGCATCTGCGTGCAGCTTATATGGAGCTAAACGGGAGTAAGCCAGGGATGTCATTGCCATACTAGAAAAGAAGACCATTTTTTAAGGGTAGCTTGCCCCAATGGCAACTGCATTTACCAACAGGTAAGTAGCTCTAAACTTCTCGAATAACCATTGGCATGAAATTGTAGTAATAATAGAATTTTTATTTGATAAATTAAAATTAACTTTGTTTTTAATTTAACTGACTTTTGCATGTAATTAATTTAAATAAATACTTTGTAAATTAAAATTAATCTTGTTTGTAAATTAAACTAACATTGGCATGTCAATAAATTTAATTTAATACTTGGTAATTGTAAAATAAATTTGCATGTTAGAAATCTTTATTAGGTTGTAATTGTTTGGGCCTTATGTAATATTAGAATAAATTACACATGTACATAATTAACTTAGTTCAATTATCCTTAGGGTAACTTGGTGAAAATTAATTAATTAGGTTAAATAGAAATGTAGGGTTATTTGAAATTGAATTTATTTGTAAATTAAATTCTCAATAATAAATTAATTTTAGTCATCTGGTAAATATCATTTAAATAATTAGCAACCCTATAGATAGGAATTACTTGTGCATGAAAATTGTGTGTAAACAACAATCCTTTTGTGAATTACTTGCGTGTGTAGGATTAAAATTGCATTTTTTAGGATAAAGTTTAATAAAGAAATAATAAACAAGACTTCTAGAAACATTAGTAGAGGATTGGCACTCGAATCAACGAGGTTAGACCAGGCGTAAGGGGTGCCTAACACCTTTCCCTTACGTACCCACTATCCCGAACCTAGACATTGGGCTATGGTAATGACGGTTGTGGAAACTCTGCAAGGAGTAAGTTGCCATCCATGACCCTTGAAAGAAACACTGAATATATCCTGGTTATTACCCGGGTGGCGACTCCTATCTATCTATGCCTTCGTGGCATAAATCCTTAGTACCGTGGTAGTGTTATGGGAAGACGGTACTTACCAGTGGTTTGATTCTATTAGGATTGTATGAGGCGCATATCTAAGAAATGATGTCTAAGGAGGTGGTACTTAAGTGAGACCATTGTGACTCCACCATCTTTCCTGGGCATTACCTGGTGTATTTTATATAATTCTAATGGTTGATATTTTGCCTCACGCCCCCCGTCCCTACATATAGTAATTTTCGTTAGCAAAAGCACTATTTCTCTAATGTTATCAAGAAGATAACTTATTAGATAAGTTTTAAGAACTTATTATATACAATAGATAAGTTTTTTTTTTTAAATGTTATATGCTTGGCATTATTGTTGAAGTTACTGCTAAAAAATATATTTTTTAAATATACTAATTAGAAATTATCACAAAATAATTTAAAATTAAATTTGATAAGTTTTATTCATAAAAACACTAAAATAATAAAATAACTTTTTTTAAACTATTTTTTTCAACTGCATTTAATTTTTTTTTTTACAAAAAAATAGTTTGACTCTCCAACATTGATACCAAACAAACACAAGTAATTTTAATAGTTAATTATAATGAGATTTACATAAACTCCACTAAAATCAATAACTATATTATCCTTGGTAATATTTATAATAAACATTACTTCTCAATTAATAAAGTATTAAAAAATATTTTATAATTTGAGTCACTTTCAAGTAGGCTTGAGCAGTTTTTGGTTTGGACCAAACAATTGAATTGAATCAAGCTAATTTGGTCAATTGGTTCGTTTTTAGTTCAATCGATTTGGTTCAATTTAGGAGTTTTGATAATTTTGGTTATTTGGTTCAGTTCAGTTTGATTATTTTCATAAAAAATCGAAAACAAAACTAAATTGAACTGATTTTGCCACTGTACAATACTACACCATTTTATACCTTTCAAACCCTAAGTATTTAAACCTTTTATTCTTCTACCTATACCTTTCATTTCTCACACCACCACAGCCTCCTCCTCCTCTTCCTTTTTCTTCTTTTTCACTTTCTCATCGTTTCCATTGATTCTTCCTTTGCTTTTTCTTCTTTATTTCCTTTCTCCTTCTTCCATAATTACTTTGCTCTTCTATGCTAGAATAGCTCGACTCTAACAGGTCATGTTGTGGTAGTAAAGACTCTGTGTCTCTGTCGGCAGTTTCTCTAATTACTCTACATTTTGCCACCACTGTGGTCAAGTTGATTTGTGAGATCAATGGAGAAGTAGAGAATCTTAGAGCAATAGATTTTTTTTCTTTGCTTGGGTTTGTTTTCCACTTTCATTTATTGATGATTCAACTATTTGTATTATCATTTTGGTTGTGATCTTGTGTTTCGTGAGAGTTTTTGAGAGTTTTTATGACTTTCCTTCAAGGCATACAGATTTTTATTTTAGGCTTACAGCTTTGTTGAGATTGAAGTTGTATTTGATGTATTTGAGTTAATTGAAACGATTTTAATTTGAGTTGATCTTAGTTTTCTACTGAGGATTTGAGAGAAGGGTTGGCTTTATAATCATGGATGAGAAGTGTTTCACAACCAATTGGACCAAATCAAACCAAATCGATTTTTTTTTCAATTTGATTTGATTCAGTTTTACTATATAGTTTGGTTCGATTCAAAAAATTATGATTTTTGGTTTTTCGATTTTTCAATTCGATTCGATTTGGTTCGGTTCAAAATCGAACCAACCAATTGCACACCCCTATTTTCAAATCGAGTTTTATTATTTGACTTTTCCATGATTAAGTACCCTAAAGTGACATCCATTAGCTAAAGACATGCAACTTCTCTAATGGAATCTGAAGATGCTGGCATAGTGGTATTTTTGTAAAAACATACTATCCACTTAAATTAAAAAAAGGGTAAATTACTTTTTTATCCCTCAGTTGTGTCATAATTAACACTTTTGTTCCTGTATTTTTAAAAGTCAATGGTTATGTCCCTAAGTTTTAATTTTGTCTAAAAAATAGTCCTTTCATCCAATTAATTCAAAATCTATCATTAGAGGGAGGGAAATGGCCAAAATTCCCTTGATTAAATTATTGAAGGATTAACCTTAATCCTTTTCCCATATGTACTCTCTCTCTCATCACTATCTCAAGTCCTAACTTCATCAACTCTCTTCTAACCATCACTCCCAAAGCTAAAAAAAAAAAAAAAAAAAGACAAACCAAATCCCAAGTGGAAGGTTATTCTTGATGAAGTTTTTGATAAACACTGTACACAAAAGGCAGTAGTTGTATTGGTTCCAATGTGGAAGGTTTATGCTTTAAAACACTAAAGTATATTTTTTTTTTGAAGCTTTTTGTGTTCTTTATCATTTATATACTTGTTTATTACTGGGTAATGGTTGAATGGGGGCTTTTAAACATTATTTTATGTTAGTGTTTTCTAGAGTTTAGGTTATTGTAAAATATTAGGAGTAGATATGTTGCATTAAGTGAAAAATTCTTTGTTTTTTTATCAGATTGTGATGGATTATATATAAAATTATCACCTGGTCATTAAACACAAGGGACATTATGAAACGATCACTAATGTGGTTGCAGACAGGCACTCTCACTGGGCCTGTGCAGTTTTCAGTGTTAACCGAAAAACCAAACAAAACCGAGTCATTTCGGTTTAATCGGTTCGATTTTTTAGTTCTATCAGTTCAGTTCAGTTTGAAACTTTTAATATGTTTGGTTTCGGTTCGGTTCGATTTTTATCAGTTAAAACTGATAAAACCGATTAAACCAAATAGTAAAATAGCCCAAATAAATTTTCAGCCTAAGATGCATAAGCTCAGCTCAAAGAATAAAAATTTTAATATTTTCGGTTTAATGCAGCGGAGCTGAACCTAACCGTTATTTTTCAGTTCGGTTATCCTTAGGTGATCGGTTCGATTCGGTTTATATTTTTAAGTGATTTGATTTTTTGGTTTTTGGTATTCGGTTCGATTCAGAACTGAACCGATTGAATGCTCTCCCCTAACTCTCACCTTACTCTCCTTACTAAGGTGTGCAAGGTGTTATATTTAGAAAGTAAATTTTTATTGAAATTAGAACTGGAAATGGATTTATAATAGAAAATGATGTGGACCTAATATTGATTTTTGAACTATATAAAGAAAATCTTGAAATACCCTTGCATGTTACAGCAAAGGCAATCACCCTAAATGTTAAGAGACGAGGGTAATAAGAAAGGGAAAAATATTATACAGGATGTGGTTGATAGTAATAATGTGAATGCAGATGGATTAATTAGAAGTGATATGCATTATATGCAAAGAGGAAGGGATAGGTCTATTCCATTAAGAGGGGGGTTTAAAAAAGGGTAGTTGCAGTGGCAGGGGTGAAGGCACTAGCATGGTTGTAGGTACTGGCAGGGGTGTTAGCATAAGTAGTGGTGTAGGCACTAGTAGGGGTAAAGGCACTGGCATGGGTGTAAGCACTGGTAGGGGTGAAGAGAGTGATGAAGATGATGTTAGGCGTAATAATATTAAGGTAGAATTTGTTAAAAGTCAGCTTAATGATAGTGATAGTGAAGAGGTTGTTGAAAATCATTCAAATAATGAATTCAGTAGTGGAGAATCTAATGCATTTTCAAATATACAAAGTGCTGATGAGTAAGAAGTTGAATCTGACTCTAATGATAAGGTAATGATATGAATTATGCAAGAAGGTCAGTGAGCGATCCATTTAGAGTTATGTATGTAGATCCTTTTGTACATAGAAAAGGTGATGAAATTGTTCTCAAAGTTGGTCAAGTGTTTGGGATAGTGCAAGAAGTTAGAGAATCCCTTAGAGACTATACAATTAAAGGTGGATATAATATAATTAGGAAGAAAAATGACAATGCTAGGGTGACTGTAATATGTGAACATGGTGGGTTTTCTTAGAGATTTCATACATTTGTGTTAGCAGATAATGTAACTTTCATGATTAAAACACTAGAAGAGGAGCACACTTACATCACACCTATAGATAACCAAAATTCCAACCATACTTGATATTGGATTACTGAAAAACTTGAGAGTAATTTGAGAGCTAATCTTGATATGAGTTATGAGCTGATGCTGAATGAACTTAGGGAAAAATAGAGGGGTGCAGATCCTCTAATATGGCAGCTATATAGGGTCAAAATATAGGACTATAAAAATATAAGACTGCATGAGGATAGTTATAAGCATCTATAGAAATATCTCCACTATTTAAAGATGTCCAATCCTAGGATAGTTGTAAATATTTAATATGAAATTAGGATGTTTGATGATGAACCACTTTGTTTTTAAGAGGGTGTTTGTGATGTTTGAGGCTATAAGATCAAGGTTCTTGGATGGATGTAGGCCTTTATTGGCTTGGATAGATGTCACTTGAAAGGTCTATATGGGGGGTTTCTCCTGTGTGCTATTATACTTGATGGTAATAAGGGTGTATTGCCCTTAGCAGTTGCAATTGTTGAGTTTAAATGTGGAGATAGTTGGAGGTGGTTTCTAGAAATATTGGAGGGAGGAAGTGGGCAAGGCAATGATGATAAGCCATGGACCTTGATGTCTGACAAGCAAAAGGTGATTATCACTTCCTCTCTTACATATTTCATAAAGTGTTTATGTTCATTATTAGCATTATTTTTACATATGAATGACTATGTTGTTGCAGGGATTAAAGGAAACAATCAAGGTATTTTTTCAAATACATACCATAGGTTCTATTGTAGACATTTATTCAATAATTTTAAAAAAGAGTTTCCAAGATTGACACTTAAAAAGGACTTCTGGAATGTAGCAAAATCAACTCATAGCTATGAGTTTTGGCTTCACATGAAGAACATGAAGGCTAAAAAGGATCAAAAGCCATATAACATGCTATTGAAGATACCACTGTCAAAGTTGGCAAGGCATGCTTTTTGGAATACTGCCAGGTGTGATAACTACACCAATAATTTTATCGAATCTTTCTACAGTTGGATTGGGAAGCTAAGGGGTATGCGAATAATATAGAATATTAACAAGATCAGACAAAGGTGTATGCTAAGATTTCATCAAAGGTATGAGAAGGCATGTGGTTGGGATGGCACAATGACACCAAAGATCGAGAAAAGTTTAAGGAAGATAATCAATCAGAGTAGGTTTGTCATAATCATTCCAGGAAGGAATAATGAGTTTGAGTTTCATGAAGGCCCTTGTCAATTTGTTGTGTCATTAGACAAGAAAACATGCTCTTATTGTTGGTATGATATCACTGGTTTACCCTGCAAGCAAGCACCTAGGGCTATTAGATACAATAGAGTTGATATTGAGGACTATTGTGATAAGGTATATAGTATTTCAAGTTATTTGAAGGTGTATGCTCATGTAATTCATCCCATCCCATATAGAGATTTAGAGCCTAATGATGAACATCCAGCTTTACAACCTCCACCATTAAAAAGGCAATCGGGTGATGTTGTTCTCCTCTTCTACGGGTATGGTTGTTATGTACTACCCCTATATTCAGTGGTGCATTCTACTGTTCTGGTGATCGGTGTCTGTCCAGACAGTTAGAATGTCGGGAATTATACTTAAATGCTAGTGAAGAGAAATAAGATAATGAAATACAATAGAGGGAAATACAAGAAAAACAAAGGAAAAATAAGAGCAATGAAATGTAATTAAGTTAAACGAGTCAGAAACCGTAGCGATAGGTGATCGCACCCGGAAGTTAAAGCGAGGACCGTTGACTAGTCCTGGACCGCGGGGAACCCTGGAAAATATCTTCGAGACCTAATTAAAGGCTTATTGAGGTGTAATTGACATTGGAAATGTCAATGAAAAATTAGTAAGTCAGTGTAAATGAAAATATAAAAATTAAAGAAAATCGGCGGTACAAGGAATTAATCGGTATTACCGAAAAATTCGAAATACAACCCGAAGAGGGATATTTTGGTCAATTGACACCTAGAGTTGACTTTTGACCTAAATGTCCATGAAAATAAGTAGTGTTAAATTTTTAAAATCACATAAAAATTGAAAATTAGAAATGAAATGTAAATAATGAGAAATTAAAGGGCATTATGGAAAATTAAGAAAACTTTGCATTATTTCAATGCTAATGCTAATTAGTGCTCCACTAAGTGGGTTATAAAAGGCACATGAAGACAAGAAAGTGCCACTTACACATCTTCTTCATTTCCATAACTTTGCTGAATTCAAACTCTCTCCCAAGAAACTCCATTGCCAGCCACTCCACTAAGCTCTATGCACCCACTTTCAAGCCATTTTCCACATAACTTCCTTCACTAAATTTAGTCTACATAGCTTGGGAAGTGTTAAGGCAGCAAAAAGAAGCAAGATTGGTGAGGTTTTAACTAGCTCCAAATAGAAGTAAGTGTCCATTTTCTTCCCTTGCTTAACTAAAGTTTGTGTTGAGGTTGTGGTGAGTTAGATTATGGAAGAAATTGTGGGATTTGATGAGTTATGGTGCTGTCCCAATTTCAGCAACTTCATGTCCATGGGAGTATGATGTAATTTGTCATGTAAATGGTGAATTAAAAGGTTGATTAGAGTGTTTAAATGTATAAGAGTGTAATTAGCATGTAGGTGTTTGAATTGTGTATGTGAACAATTGAAATTGGGAGTGCTTATTGCTTGCAGGTTGAGTTGTTGTTGAATCCAGTAGCTTGTTATTGCCATATCTCCCTTTGTGTTGCCCCAATTGGTATGAGGTGTTTTGGAACATCCAAACCTTCATTTTTCAAGGAGAAACCCTGCCCAAATTTCGTTCATAGGTTGGTCAAATTTTAGCTTGAATACGGGTAACTTGCTGGATTAGGCTCAGAATTGACCATATGAACAGTATGTGTTCATATGGCTATAACTTGCTCTAGGAAGGTCAGAATGACCTGAATTTGGAACCATTGAAAAGCTTAGACATAGGGGAGCACTTTTTATGAAGACCACTTGATCCAGTTTTGCCTTTATCCAAGTCAAACTGTTAGCATAAGTTGGGTCACCAAAATTGTCAACCCAGAAATTGACCAAAACACTGTTCTATTGGTATGTTTGACCAGTTTTAGTAAAAATGCCATAACTTGGTCTCCAAAGTTGCAAATTGAGTGAAACTAGTGCCAAAAGTTTTATAAGACATAGCACAACAATTGTTATGTTTTGACCAAGCTCCAAAACCCATTGCATCCTAGGGAAAATATTAGCCAAAATTAGGAATTGAAATCTGGAAAATGTTAAGTTGAACCCAGAATGCCATTGATACCCGTGTGTTCATTTGGCCATAACTCCCACTAGGAAATTCCATTTGAGATGTGCCAATATGATCTAGAAACATGATATTTAGGGCTACAATATTGATTCAGACACCTTTGCCAAATTCTAAGTGTAAAGACCCTAAAAAGAGGGTCAAACATACTGCCCTGAAGTTTGACTATTGCCTTTATAGGATTAAGAGTCTAGGTCAATACATTGACCATAACTCACTATACCAAGCTTGAAAAATTATGAAATTGTACCTTAGGGTCCCTAAGACATAGAGGAACATATCTTATGAAGGAACCTAAGTCTAAAAATGATCTTAAATGTGACCTAATCCGGAATTGCAACTTTGCAAACCCAGAATTTAACCATATGAATAGTAGCCATTCAACTGGCCATAACTCACTCAAAACAGGTCCAAATGACCTGAAATTTATACCGTTGGAAAGTTTAGACATAGAGCTACAACTCTTATGAAGACACCGAAACCCAGAAATGACCAGAACCAAGTCAAAATGCTTGCCTAAGTTAGGATACCAAATCTGCCAGAATTGAATTTGACCTAAAATTGACCTAACTTTGCATTAAAAATACAACCTGTCCAACTTTAGTAAATTGACCATATCTTGGTCTATACAACTCAGAATGACTTGAAATCAGTGGAAAAAATTCAATAAGAGATAGACCTACAAATTTGCTCTTTTGACCAAAACCTAAAAACCAAGGGAAACAAAACAATTAGCTAGATCAATCTAGCATACAAAATCTAGAAATTTACCATTACTATACAATAAAGCCTTAGAAATAAAATTGGCAATAAATGCCAACTTGTGAGAATGTAAAATGTACTATATTGGCAACATATTGGAATTATTATAAGATGTGATACTGAAACACTGTGAATTGTGTGTTTTAGTTGAAAAGGATATTGAAAAGCATAAGGAACATTGAGTCAAGGCCTAGAGGCGACTCAAATCAGGTCTGTGCACAATACTTTTTATATTCACTGCTTTTACTAGAAAATTTATTTGGAGAAATGCGTTGTGAATTTATAGCTTTAGAAAATTTATTTGAGAAAAGTTTATTGCCTATTTTAGAAATAGAGATTTGAAATGAGGTTTGTTTGATTGCAGCCTGAATACATTTTAACATTATAGTTTTAAATTGTGTTTGTGCACAACATTTTAAATTTATTGTTTTTACTAAAAAGCTAATTGAATAAGAGTTATGAATAATTTTTTATTATTTTAGCTTTGGAATTTTATTTGAAAATTTATGTGTTGCCTATGTTATAAATAGAAATTTTGAGATAAAATGTGATTTGTGGTTTGTATGAAATATTTAAATATTGTGATTTGAAATTATTTTTTATTCACACTTGGCATGGCAATATCATTATGTTCCTCTTCCATTTATGGGGTGAGTATGACTATATTCCTCCTTCTTTGACTTGCCAGTCTGAGGTGAGTATGGATGAGTACTCATTATCTAGCTAGCCACCTCCCTCATTGATTTTGATTAGTGGGGTGAGTATGCTTTGTCGTGGTGTACAACACGGCATGTTTGGAAAATTTTATGTCATGACCTAAGTTGTGTTATTGATTGGCAAAACTGTGTTTATTAAATTGTTTGATCAAATTTGTGTTATATGAGCTTTGAAAATTGTGACATGAAATTGTGAATTATTTGAATTGTGAATTGTCAATAAATGTTTTATATACTGCATTTTAAATTTTTATTGTGCACCACTAAGTAAATTTTACTCAGCGATAGCTTTTTCATTGCTGTCACAGATAGACAGACAAATAAAGCAGCAGAGTAGGCTGCTTGTGACTTTTCTTTGGGATTTTACAGTTATATTGAGTATACCACTTCCTTGTAAATATTATTGTAATGTATGCGAACTGTATGTATATATTGTACTTGGTCTTGAGCAGTTGTAAAATAAAGTTATAAATTATTTTGGCCTGTCAAAATGTTGTATTACAATTCTCTTATTTCAGCTTTTGAAATACTCAGTTATTTTGTACTTTATTTTTGGAATTGCTGAATTTGAGTTTGACTTGTGTTATGAAAATTGATTTGAGTTGAGCTATTATTGGAGTTGGGGATTGAAACAAATATATTGGAAGTGCTTTTTTACAAGTTTTTGAAGAATTATTTTCACAAAATACAGACGGCACTCTGCCGAAATTTTTATAAAATTTATGGCTATTTCAGACATAATGTGTGATTTAATTTCGATTAAAAAGTTTTAGCACCTATCAAAAGTACTCACCACTTTAAAAAGAAGTAAGAAATTGTTTAAAATCCCTTGTAGTGTATTTAATGGGTTATCAGTAAATAAAGTTTGGTAATTCATTATGTATACTACAGGATCATGTTATGCCTTATGGAACAGTAAGGTGTGACATGTTTTAGTGGTATCAGAGCCAGGTTTTTAAGTTTTGTTTTGACCTGTAATTTGAATATTTTCCTTCATAGTACAATTGCTCAATGTCATGGTTTGATACATACAGTACATTACATTATAAATATGAGCTAACGGAGGGCAATCTCCTTGTGTTATTGGTTCAGGAGATACACTACCCTCTAATTGACTATGAAAGAAGGGGATCGTTCAGTCAATCAATCAGTAGAGGCTGAGGTGCAAGGGGAAGCTGCACCAGCCCCCTCAATACCGCAGTTCCCTACTCAAATTGCTCAGCAGATGGCTGCAATGTTCCAACAGATAGCTGGTAACATGCTCACTCAAGCCCCACTGCAGACACCAGTAGTACAACCACAGCCTTCAGCTTGGCAGTACGACAAGCTGATTAAGTATGAGGCTACTGAGTTTAAGGGGACAGTGGATCCGCTAGAGGCAGAACAATAGTTGGAAAGGATGGAAAGAGTTTTTAGGAAGCTGCACTGCACTGATGAGCTGAAGTTTGAATACTCGGTCTCACTTCTACAGGGGGATGCATATGACTGGTGGAAAACCATTCCCCACAATTTGATGGAACTCCCAGTGCTGACATGGGACAACTTTCTTAGAGAGTTCAGATAAAAATATGTCCCAGATGCCTATGTGGACTAGAAGCTATAGGAGTTCTTAAGCCTGAAGCAAGGGAAGCGTGAAGAGGGTATGAGGAGATAGCACCTACAGCTGTTCAGAGATTGATACCAGGTAAAATTTCGAGATGAAATTTATTTTAAGGGGGGGAGAATTGTAACGCCCCTATATTCAGTGGTGCATTCTACTGGTCTGATGATTGGTGTCTGTTCGGACAGTTAGAATGTTGGGAATTATACTTAAATGCTAGTGAAGAGAAATAAGATAATGAAATACAATAGAGGGAAATACAAGAAAAACAAAGGAAAATAAGAGCAATGAAATGTAATTAAGTTAAATGAGCCAGAAACCGTAGCTATGGGTGACCACACCGGGAAGTTATGGCGAGGACCGTTGACTAGCCCTGAATCGTGGGAAACCCTGGGAAATATCTTCGGGACCTAATTAAAGGCCTATTGAGGTATAATTAATATTGGAAATGTCAATGAAAAATTAGTAAGTCAGTGTAAATGAAAATATAAAAATTAAAGAAAATCGACAGTGCAAGAAATTAATCGGTATTACCGAAAAATTTGAAATACAACCCGAAGAGGGGCATTTTGGTCAATTGACACCTAGATTTGACTTTTGACCTCAATTTCCATGAAAATAAGTAGTGTTAAATTTTTAAAATCACATGAAAAATGAAAATTAGAAATGAAATGTAAATAGTGAGAAATTAAAGGGCATTATGGCAAATTAAGAAAACTTTGCATTATTTTAATGCTAATGCTAATTAGTGCTCCACTAAGTGGGTTATAAAAGGCACATGAAGACAAGAAAGTGCCACTTACACATCTTCTTCTTCATTTCCATAACTTTGTCGAATTCAAACTCTCTCCTAAGAAACTCCATTGCCGGCCACTCCACCAAGCTCCATGCACCCACTTTCAAGCCATTTTCCACATAACTTCCTTCACTAAATTTAGTCTATATAGCTTGGGAAGTGTTAAGGCAGCAAAAAGAACCAAGATTGGTGAAGTTTTAACAAGCTCCAAATAGAAGTAAGTGTCCATTTTCTTCCCTTGCTTAACTAAAGTTTGTGTTGAGGTTGTGGTGAGTTAGATTATGGAAGAAATTGTGAGATTTGATGAGTTATGGTGCTGTCCCAATTTCAGCAGCTTCATGTCCATGGGAGTATGATGTAATTTGTCATGTAAATGGTGAATTAAAAGGTTGATTAGAGTGTTTAAACGTATAAGAGTGTAATTAACATGTTGGTGTTTGAATTGTGTATGTGAACAATTGAAATTGGGAGTGCTTATTGCTTGCAAGTTGAGTTGTTGTTGAATCCAGTAGCTTGTTATTGCCATATCTCCCTTTGTGTTGCCCCAATTGGTATGAGGCCAATTAGAGGTGTTTTGGGACATCCAAACCTTCATTTTTCAAGGAGAAACTCTGCCCAAATTTCGTTCATAGGTTGGTCAAATTTTAGTTTGAATACGGGTAACTTGCTGGATTAGGCTCAGAATTGACCATATGAACAATATGTGTTCATATGGCCATAACTTGCTATAGGAAGGTCAATTCATGTTTATATAGTTAAATTAACTTGGAAATTGAAGAAAAATGAAACAAAATCATGCACATCTACACCTACATGAATTTCAGCCAACATGTAGTGAACTAGGGTTGAGTGATTTTGATGCAATTAAAGGTGTAATTAGTGCAATTAAGTGTATAACTATGAATTAAGTATTTTAATTTTATCAATTGAATTAAGTATAAAAATTAGGGTTCTTGACTTAGGGAAAATTGGGGGGAAAAATTAAGGGTTTTTGAAATTGAGGCAAATTGACCTAATTGAGACTCAAAATGGTCAATTGGGGCCAATTGGAGTGGGTTGGAATGGTGAGAAATGAAATCAAATTCGGATTGGTAGGGGTCCAATTCTGGATAGCCAGACCTAGATCCACTTCAGGGACCAAAACTATAATTTTGACACTCTAATTGTGACACCCCTTACCCGTCTACAGTGTAGCCGAGCAAGATATGCCACACAGTGTACTGGAACACCATAACTTATCTCATTGATATTTATCAGTTCTTAATTTAGTTATTATAGTTATTAAGTAAAATTTATGAAATTGATCTCATTTAGATCATTTATTGAAATTATAAATTAATTTGCGGCTCCGAAAATTTTATAGAAAATCCGGCAGAGTACCGGCTAAAAATCGAGAAAACATTTCCTCGGAACCTGTAGAAAACACTTCCAATAATTTTCAATCATTCTCAAACTCCATTTGTATCACTTCAATTTACAACAATTTCTTAACAATTCCTCCATTTGTCATTCATTCATTTCACATCATCATCATGCTCAAATCATAAATAAATTCTCACATGGTATTTATAATCACAAAGTTATAAATACTTACATTAATACAAAATTATATTACATAAGTTTCAAATATACATGATAAAATAAGAGTTTAATTACAAAACTTACAAAAATCTCAAAATACAAAATGGGACCTAGTGTCCTACCAATGCTGTAATGGCCCGGCCCACTAGTGATATTGTCCGCTCTGGGCCGAAGCCCTCACGGTTTTAAAACGCGTCAATAGGGGTTACGAACTACCAACTTATAAACCCAGTATCTCTCCCGTGTTTTGCCGATGTGGGATTTGCCTAGGGTGTTCCTCGCTGAGGTTTGCCCCACCATCGTTCAAGGTTGCACGCGGAGCGGCTCTGATACCACAAATGTAATGGTCCGGCCCACTAGTGATATTGTCCGCTCTGGGCCGAAGCCCTCACGGTTTTAAAACGCGTCAATAGGGGTTACGAACTACCAACTTATAAACCCAGCATCTCTCCCGTGTTTTGCCGATGTGGGATTTGCCTAGGGTGTTACAAATGCACTATAGTCTGTGAGGTGACACGGACACTATGCAGAACTGTGAACGGCCTTACTCAGTCTGTGGTCTACTGGGTTCTCTGTCCAAATCTTTAGTACCTACGCGTTGCAAAAGCAACATGCTAAACATAAAGGTTAGTGGTGCCAATAATACAAGAAAATATAATATGCAAATAAAAGTAATAATTTCCTAGTTATTGTGTTCATAAGAAATGAATAATTACTAACTTATTGTTTAGTCAAGGGCTAATTACATTTTATGATATTAACTTCTTTATGCATTTTGTTAATTATTTTCTTGATGATTTTGAGCTTCTTTATATTTTATTGTAATCATTCTTGATCTTTATCTTGATATTTCATTTCCTTATTTTCTTTAATAATCAGTTTAATTACAGTTATGCTTTTCCATGCCCAAGTAACCTATACAAATTGACCGGACTGGATAAACGGGTAAACTAGCACTGGGTACCAGGTACCTCGGGCCGTCACACCATCGGTCACAATGTGTCTCCCGGTGTGCAAACAGAATGGCTAATAAGCCATAAAAGCAATAAGGCATAAAGCCAAGTATAACATCATAATCAGTATAGCCATAGGCTATCATCACAGAATGGCAATGAAGCCATACATCATACGCAGTACTGCTATCAGAACCCTATTGGCATGCCAACCTATCCAAACCAATCACATTAGGCCTACTAGGGCATATTACAAAGTCATTTCTTGAATATTTGTACTTTATGTGTAAGGTTACTATTCATTTCATTAGTCAACTAAAATGTTGACTTTTGCATTGACAATAGGTATATTGGTTTTAATATCCCCAACATACCACATTTTGCATTTTAAAGTTGTTGGCATTGGTTGCCAATTCCATTTCAAAGCTTAGTGTTAGTTATTCACAATTTTCAGATTTCAAGCACTAAGTTTACTGTTCCATTGGTCATTTGTACAGTAGGAATTTGGCAAAATTGTCTTCATGAAAATTGTTCCTTATTGTGTCTAGTTACATTTCTTTTTTTGAATCACTCCATTTGGAGTTTTGTAGCTCAAGTTATGGCCTAAACACCATAACTGGCCGGATTGCAAATTTTCCAGATTTTCTGGACAGAACCAAATCTATAGTGTTTTGTGCACTGATTGCAAGTCAGTTTTTGAACATGTTATGATCAAAATTTGAGTTTGGTTTCTACATAAAAGTTGTAGGTTTATGTCTCAGCTTTCTTCTGGTAAAATTTCAGGTCAATTGGACCTTTCTACACTGAGTTATGACTAAATGAATAAATACTATTCATTTGGTCATTTTGCCCAGGCAGAATGCAAGTCACCCAGATTAGGGCAATTTTTAGGTCAACTTGGTTTGGTTTTCTGGGCAGGGTTTCTTCACCAAAGTTGTGCCATTATGTGTCTAGTTTCATGTCCAGTTGGCCTTGCACCAATTGAACCTCTAAAACTCCATTTATAGCCACCCAAACCTGCTGGACTCACAACCAGTCCTGCAGGTCACCAAGGGCAGCATGCCTAAGTTCCACTCGAACATCCTTACTCATTTCAATTCCTCCTCACACACATTCAAATGATCACTAATTGACCATTACAAGGTTAACATACCATTACATGAGCAAACCCTAATGTTATTCAAATGTCCAAGTTCTCAAGTTCATTAATGCACTATACTTGCATTTCACTTGCACAATCATGTTCAAGCACTCATCTCATGCTATGGGCAGCTCATAAACACTTTACTTCATGTAAATTCATCAAACCCTAACCACCCCTAGGCTGCTGA
Organism: Hevea brasiliensis; assembly: GCF_030052815.1. NCBI lineage: Eukaryota > Viridiplantae > Streptophyta > Magnoliopsida > Malpighiales > Euphorbiaceae > Hevea > Hevea brasiliensis. The sequence goes on from NC_079505.1 coordinate 15,384,039, forward strand.
AATTTATAGGGATGGATACACATAATTTTTATTTTGTTTTTCTTACATTTTCTACTTATCTCATGGCATTAAGCATGAATCAAGTAAAAGTGCTAAGAGATTGGACATTAACCTCTTTTGCTCACTCTTCTAAGTCTCCAAAACTTCCTTCTTTCTTCTTCTTTTTGCTGGCTAGAGGTTGTTGAAGATGCAAGATCAATTTTTTATGAAGCTAGGTTGTGGTTTCAAGGTGAATTGGTGGGTGATTTCAAGCTTACCTTAAGCTTTCATGGTGGTTGGGGTTTGGGAAGGGTGACGCTTGGTTTTTCTTGAGGAAGAAAGCAAATGGCTTTTATTTATTTTTACCTCCTTTTACCTCTTTTTATTTGTTTTAAGTGGGCTTGGTTAAATGTGATTGGTGGAAATGGTTTAATGACATCATGGTGATGTCATAATTGGCATTTTCTTTCATTTTCTTTTCCTTTCTTCTCTACTTATTTTCAATTTAATTTTTAGCAATATTTATTCACATTTTATATAATAATAATTATTTACTTAATTGGATAAGTCGGTAAAAAATTATCTCTAAAGACAAAATGACCAAAATGCCCTCCGTTTGGCTTAACAAACTAAAATTGTCTGTACTGATTGAAAAATTTTTCTAAACCTTTTCTTGGAATTCTAATGCCATAGAAACCTCAATGACTCTTCACTGGAGTCCCAAAAATTATTTTATGAATTTTCTCCCGGGTCTAAGGTTCCTAGTTGCGAGGACCGCAACTTCCCACTTGGTTACCCATCGCTAGGGCACCAGCTCACTTAACTTGGTTGTATTTTATTTCTAAAATTTTTCCTACATTTTTTTTGTTAATATTTGAGTTAATTATAGTTCTTTACTTTAGTTTAAATATTTTTTTCTAGACGTTCTAACTGTCCAGACCGACACTGGTCACCGAAACAGTAGAATGTACGGAATGGTTACAGTGAGGGTGTTACACTAATTGGTGTGAAGCCAATTGGAGATGAAAGTAGACACATAATGCCACAATTTTCATGTAGAAACCCTACCCTGAAAATGGTTTTAAGTTAGTGAACAATTAGGTCAAACCCGAAATTGGCACACTGCCATTGTACAGAAATGGCCAAATAAACAATATTTGTTCATTTGGCCATAACTTGGTGTAGGAAGGTTCAAATAACCTAAATTTTATATCGATAGAAAGCTAAGACATAGCACTACAACTGTTATGAAGAACACAAACCCAAATTCTGACCATAACCCATCCGAAAAGTGAGCTGCAATTGGCACACCAAAACTGCAAGAACAGAATTGGTACCCAGAATTCTGGGTTAAAACCAACCCGGCCAGCCACCTCAAAATTAACATAACTTGAGCTACAAAACTCCAAATACAGTGATTCAAAAAGAGAATTAAAGCTAAGACAATAAGAAACAACTTTGATGAAGGAAAGTTGGCCAAATTTCCACTGTAACCAAACCAATAGAACAGTAGAAAATAGTGACCCAAAACTAAAAATTTAAAATTTCTCTTAGGAAGCTTAGAAATTGAAATGGCAACCAATGCCAACCAATTTGACACTCAAAATATGGTATGTGGGTGTAATTGGAATTCACATACCTATTAAGCATGAAAAAGTCAATATTTTGACTTGAATAGTGCAATGAATAGTAACCCCAAAATGCAAAGTCTAAAGAATTCTATTTTAAGCAATTTTAGGGATGCAATTAAGTAGGTATGAAATTATATGTTGGATTAATATTGTGAATTGATACTAAAACACTAGAAATTTTGTGTTTCAGTTGGAAAAGACACTGGGAAGGAAAAAGAAACAGTGAGTCAAGGACAAGCAGCAACTCATAAAATGTTTGTGCACAACATATAATTCCTCTTTGAAATATCTTTTGAAATGGTGTTGAATGAATTGTAAAAATTTATTTATGACTTTCATAGTATTGAATATTTAATTGAAAAGAAATATGTGCTATTGACCCAAATTTTTGGGAAGTTAAATTGTATATGAATTGATGGTCATTTTAAATGTTTAGAAAATTGTTAAAATAGTTTGAAACCACAGTTGTCATGACCAGATATTTGAATTCCTCACTAGCTTGCCTAGTGGAAAGAAATAGTTTTGTATTCCCTCTCTAGTTGAAGTGTTGAGGTGTGTGCCAGTAGAGGAGGAATTTGGATGAGTACTCACATAATTGTGCTAGCTAGCCTTGGTATTCCTCATTAGCCATTGGCTATTGGGATGAAATGTATATTGGTGTCATTATATGATTGTGTGATTTTACAAAAGTTATTTTGTGATTTATGAATTGAGAATTAATGTAATTATGAGAATTTCTTTGACTTTAATTTTAAAATATGATTTGTATCTGTTTAACAGTTTAATTATTGCATTTGGAAAAATTATGATTTATTATGGCATAAATTGGTATTTTCATTATGTTGTGCACCATTGAATATTTTTACTCAGCGATGGCTTTTCATTGCTATCGCAGGTAGAGAGACAGATAAAGCAGCAGAATAGGCTGCTTGTGACTAGAAGTACTACACTGTCAGATTTTGTTGGGTATTTGAATTATACCCCTATGTACATTTTTATTTTAATGTATATGACTGTATGTATGTATTGTATTTGGTCTTGAGCAGTTGTACAGTGATGTTGTAAATTATTTTATTCTGTAAAAATGTTGTAATATAAACCTTTTATTTTAATTTATGAAATGCTCAATTATTTTTTTTTTTTTGATGAATTGAGCTTGAATGGTGAATGTGAAATTGAGTTGTGTTGAGATATATTGGAGGTTGGGGTTGAGATTGAAAATTTATTGGGAGTGTTTTCACAGGTTTTTGAGAAACTATTTTCCCCAAATATAGACAGCACTCTACCGAAATTTTCAAAAAAATTTGAGGCGAAATAAAACTTACCAAAATTTTCACCTAGTATTTAAACTCCAACTAAAAGTTTTAATACCTGTCAAAATTGCTCACCACCTTTAAAAGATTTTTAAAATCCCTTGTAGTGTATTTAATGGGTTATCGGTAGGCGAAGTTCGGTAATTCATTAAGTATACTACGGGATCATGATATGCCTTACAGAGGGGTAAGGTGTGACAAACTGAAGCTCTGGAACTGCTAAAAAGGGTTGCCTATCACAACTTTGAGTGGTCAAATAAAAGGAGAGATGTAAAAAGGACAGCAGAGATCCTAGAATTAGATACCCTCAGCATGATTAATACCCAATTTGACTGGCTCATGAAAAGAATTGACAGAATGCAAGCCAATATAGTAGGATCATGCAACCAACATTGTGATAACCATGAAGGAGGTCACGCAACTTCAGAATGCAGCCATTACGGTGAACCTTCGATAGAGCAGATGAACTATGTAAATAATTGAGGAAACTTCAACTAGAGGCAGATCAATAATCCGCATTCAAACACCTATAACCCTGGATGGAGGAACCACCCCAATTTTTCATGGTCCAATTTATAGAATCAGCAAAATTTGCCTACAAACAAACAGCGGGGATATAGACCACCACCGCCTAGTTTTCAGAATAGAGGATAAAATTTAGTGCAGCCACCACCATCACCTCAATCTCAACAGCCAGAATCTAAGTTGACTATGAAATCTATGATGGAGAGCTTCTTGACAACGCAACAATAGTAGAATGAGATAATTAAACAATTAGCTTCCAGAGTGGACCAATTGGTGACTCATTATAAGATACTTGAAAATTAGATTGCCTAGCAAGCTGGTTCCTCAAACAAATAGATCAGTAAACTGTCAAGTCAACTGGAGATGAACCCAAAGGAACATTATAAGGCAGTTGCATTAAGGAGTGGTAGAATATTACAAGAGCAAAAACTAAAAAAAAAAAAAAACAACAGCAAAAGCAAAAAGGAGAAACTTCTGAAAGTTCTAATAGCCAACCACAAGAGGAAGAGAAGCAAGCTGAAGAAGACAAGAAAAAGGAGAAAAGAAAGAAAAAGAAATTACTTGAACCATACCAACCCCGTCTACCTTTTCCTCAAAGGTTCCAGAAAGCCAAGTTGGATAAGCAGTTTGGAAAATTTTTGAAAGTTTTGCAGAAACTTTACATAAACATTCCTTTTATAGAGGTAATATCTCAAATGCTATCCTATGCAAAATTTTTGAAGGAAATCCTATCCAAGAAAAGAAGGCTAGAAGATTATGAGATAGTTACTTTGACAGAGGAATGCAGTGCTATCCCATAAAATAAGTTGCCTCCAAAATTAAAGAACCCTAAAAGCTTATTTGTCCCTTGTCCATTGGCAACATGAACATAGACAAGACCCTTTGTGATCCTGGTGTTAGTGTGAGCCTAATGCCCTTGTCCATATGCCAAAAGCTGAATGTTGGAGAACTCAGACTAACTACTATCTCACTACAATTGGCAGACTGATCTGTCAAACATTCAGTTGGCATATTGGAGAACATCCCCATCAAGGTAGAAAAATTCTTCATTTCTATAGATTTTATGGTCTTGGAGATAGAAGAAGATGTTTAGATTCTCATTATTTTAGGAAGGCCTTTCCTAGCAACTATCGGAGCTATCATTGATGTCAAAAATGGGCGGTTAACTCTTAAAGTAGGAGACGAGGAAGGGGAATTTAACTTGTTTAAAGCAATGAAACACAAATCTGAATCCGATGAATGCTTAAGGCCTGACATCATAGATAAACTAGTAGAGGAAGAATTCCAAAAGAGATACCTTGAAGATCCTCTTGAAGCTTGCATAGTGCATAAGTAAAAAGTATACTAACTACCAAAGAAAATATGAAAAAAAAGTGTAAAACATAAAAGAAAGTGTAAGTGTGTGGTTAAAATCATTGAGACGAATTGCCTCTCCAACCCAATAAAAACAATGAGTTTGGAGGAGAGAATAAAAGAGACATAAAAAAAAAAAAGGGAGAGAGAGAAGTCCCAAAGGAGCATGAAGCAAGCATACTCGGCACTAAAAACCAAGGGCCTCCTTTTTCACACAAAATCAGTAAAATAAACCTAGTATACTTGGTACTTACGCATAATGGCAACTCTCATATTTGCATTTCCTAAAAACCCTTCATTGGTAGCTAAATCACTACCCTTTAGCCTCATTATAGCCCTTTTAAAGATTTTTTAATCTTTTGAAAAGTGCATGCTATATTAGTAGAGATAGAGAATTAAGATGTGCCTATGGGGTTGGAAATAAAACACATCATCATAATCATCTATAGTAGAGGCAAATTTAGGGGAGTGAGTATTTCTCAGATTTATCTTGATAACACAGGTTATTTGTGACTTATTAATGACTTTGCAAGAGGAATAATTAGTTAAAGCTCTATGAAGGGGATGAGATTCTAGCAGACACCTGTTGATGTCTCCATGCCTTAAAAGTGAAAACTTAGTATGAAGGTTGTAGGGAGTTCAATTGTATGCAAGTTAACTTTTTGGTTATGTTTCTAAGCAACTTCATGAGTTTTCAAAATTTTTATTTTGCTTGAGGATAAGCAAAAGTTCAAGTTTGGGGGTATTTGATACACTTGTATCATATAGGTATTTTAAGGCATAATTATACTGCATTTCATAGCATTTAAGTAGTTAATCACATGCATTTTAGTTAATTTCATTAGTTTTTGTTAAAATAGTTGATTTCCACTAAATTTCATTTTTTTTTTTTGTATCTTTTCAAGTGTTCTAAAGGAAATCCAAGGCATAGGAGTATACTAGACAAGTTTGGAAAGATGGAAAAGCAAGGCAAGTTGCTGCACCAAAGTACACAGGTCATGTAAGGAGAAAGTTAGACCTGTGTAACCTTCTGGTAGGAGAAAACTGAAGGAAGCATGAAAATCCACGGTACACGGGTCATGTAAATGACCCCGTATACCTTACTAAGACCCCGTGTAACCCTCTGGACATCCAAACCTAAAAAGCTAAGGGAGGAAAATAGTACACGGGCTGTGTACCTTGACCTGTGTAATTTTCTGTCTCCCATTTGAAAAAAGCCAAATGCAATCCAAACATTTACACGCCCTTGGGCTGTGTAGTGCCACATGAGCCGTGTACTATGCAACAGTCAGTTTCTTGATTCGATTCTAACTTTACTTTTCACATGCCGAATAGACTTTTAATGCCCTTGGGACTCTGAAACATAACCTTAAGGCACTTAATATAAATAAGAGAAGACAGAAAGCACGAGAGGAGACATCTTTGACAGAAGACTTCCAATTTAGCTTAGTAACCCTAGTTTTCCAAGCCATTTAAAGGAGAACTACTTCAGCACCAATGAGGAAATCTCTCAGCCGAAGTTACATAAGTCCAAAGCTGTACAATCTTTCTCTGGGTTCTTTTGTTTTAATTCTTCATATTGGTTTTTATGGTCTTTTACTTTAATTATATTATGTTTGTTAAACTCACCATGAGTGAGTAGTTTCTTTAATTCTAAAATTAGGAGAGTAGCACTTTCAATTTCTGTTATGGATACATATTAAGTTTATTTAATGGAATTGAGTTTTGTGCTTTGATTCAATATTCTGTGTTTTTAATACATGTTATGTGTTGATAACCACCTAGCTTTGATTTAAGATACTAGTTGAAAAACTGAAAGGTGAAGATTAGTATTGGAAAATCAAGATTTTGAACCTAAGAAATCTGGCCTAAAGATAGGCTGATATCCTTTGTAGAATTTCATAATTAATTAAAGATCTTAAAGGGTTTTAATTCAGATTGATCACGGTTCAAATTAATTAAAATACACCTTAGATACCTTGAGAGAGGATCTAGGATACCTTAGAATTAATTTTCATTAAGGTGATAATACTCAATCTATTGAATGAGCAAGGTTGAAACCATAACAGGGTTAAAGTGTGAAATCTTAATTCTGGAATTGTTTACTTCATAGAATCTCTTAATTTAAATTTTCAGCCTTAATTTCTCTTGCTCTCAATATTCTCAGTAGTAGTTTAGACTTAATTACTTCATAACCTTTGGTAGTTTAAATAGTCAAAATTACTGTCTAGCTTAGTATTTACACCTATAAATTCCTCATGGGAACAATATTTTACTCATCACTTTATTATTTATTCACGATCCATGCACTTGCAGGGGTTGTAAATTGGCAAACAAGCTTTTGTAGCCTATGCATAATAGATGATGAAAATAAAGAAATTGTGTGCACAATCCTTGGAAGCTAGCTCACCTCTACCCTTGGCTCAAGCACACTACTAGTGGAAGAGCTAAAGGAAGAATAACCCAAAAGCAGGTCACCAGAGGAGATAAAACAGGTAGAACTGAAACCTCTCCCTTCTACTTTAAGGATAAAGGAGGTGTTGATTTTTGCACCAATTATGCAACCACCAGATTGGGAGCTACCATTCGAGGTAATGTGCGATGCAAGTGATTATACAGTAGGAGCAGTGCTTGGATTAAAAAAAAAAAAAAAAGGTTCATGCCATCTACAATGCCAGCAAAACACTTGATGATGCATAGGTCAACTATGCAATCATAAAAAAAGAACTCCTAGCAGTAGTGTTTGCAATTGACAAGTTTAGATCCTACTTGGTTGGATCAAAAGTTATTATATACACAGACCATGCTACTATCCAATGCCTTTTAAATAAGAAGGAAGTAAAACCAAGGTTAATCCAGTGGATTCCACTTCTACATGAATTTGACCTTGAAATCAAAGATAAAAAGGGAACTGAGAATGTGGTAGCTGACCACCTCTCTAGACTCAAGCAGGAAAACGTAGGGGATGGTTTTGAAGATTTGCCAATTGATGACTGCTTTTCGGATGAACATTTACTAGCAATCTCCCAAACCCCATGATATGCTGACATTGTTAACTTTCTTATGTGCAGAGTTTTGCCACCCTTGCCACCCAACGTGTCCTACCAATAGAAGAAAAAGTTTTTATATGATGTACGGGACTATACTTGGGAAGAACCTCTGCTATTCAAGAGATGCTATAATAGGCTGATAAGAAGATGCATACTAGAGGAGGAAATAGAAAATATGCTGCAACACTGCCACTCATCACCATATAGAGGACACTTCAGCACAACAAATACAGTATCTAAGATCTTACAAGTAGGATTCTACTGGCCCAACTTGTTTAAAGATGTGAGAAACTTTGTATTAACATGCAATTAGTGCCAAAGGAATGGAAACATTTGAAAAAGGAATGAGATGCCACTCCATGGCATACTTGAAATTGAGCTATTCGATGTTTTAGGCATAGATTTTATGAGTCCATTCCTGTCCTCATTTGGCAACAAGTACATCCTTGTTGGTGTAGAGTATGTATCAAAATGGGTAGAAGCAATAGCCACACTAACAAATGATGCTAGAATAGTGGTCAAGTTCCTCAAGAAGTACATCTTCACAAGATGTGGCACACCAAGGGTAATCATTAGTGATGGGGGAAGTCACCTATACAATCACCGGTTTGAAACACTATTAAAGAAATATAGAGTGACACACAAAGTGACAACACCTTACCACCCTCAAACAAGTGGACAGGTGGAAATTTCAAATAGGAAATTGAAGAGAATCCTTAAGAAAATGGTAAATTGCTCAAGGAAGGACTGGTCTTTGAAACTAGATGATGCATTATGGGCCTACTGCACTACCTTTAAGACTCCTATTAGGATAACCCCCTTTCGCTTGGTATACAAGAAATCATGCCACCTACCCATTGAACTTAGACATAAAGCCTATTAGGCAATCCAAACTCTGAACTTTGATCTAAAAACTGCTGGAGAAAAGAGACTTCTACAGCTCAATGAATTGGAAGATATTAGGCAAGAAGCCTATGAAAATGCAAAAATCTTCAAGGAGATGACCAAAAGCTAGCATGACAAGCACATAACAAGAAGAGAGATCAAGGAAGGAGATCTTGTCTTGCTCTTTAACTCAAGACTAAAGCTATTCCCAGGAAAGCTAAGGTCAAGGTGGTCTGGACCCTTTAAGGTTATACAAATCTTCTCACATGGAGCAGTAAAAGTATGGAGTGAGACCTCAGGAACCTTCAAGATTAATGGGTAGAGGCTAAAGCCATACTTCTTAGGGGAACCAATAGAACAAGGATCTACACAATCCTTCAGCAACCCTCTAGCACAGCCATGGACGAAGAAGAAAAGTCAAGCTAAAGACTATAAATAAGCGTTCCTTGGGAAGCAACCCAAAACTTTTTTTTTTTGGTAGTTAATTTTTTTTTTCATTTTTATCATTATTTCTAGTTTTTGTAGGTACCCCAAATCCTCAAATTGAACATACTGGTAAAAGAAAGGAGCAGGAAGCAAGGAGAGAATGCAATCACCAAATCAAAACCACACAATAGAGGAAATCACAAAATAGGGGAAGTATTTTTGTTGCTAACTCCCATGTGCATCTCATTTATATATTTAGAAACATGTTAGCATCAAACCTTGAAAAGATAGGAAGAGAAAGCACTTAAAAGTACATAAGAGATTCTGGACCAGAAAGTTACACTGGTCAGACTCGTGTAGTGTTACACGCGCCGTGTAACCTACTGGACCTAGAAACTTACACACACAGATACTCTAGAAAGTTATAATGGATACCTCATGTGAAGTCACTTGACTCGTGTAACTGGAAAAGGAGAAAGAGGAGTGGGATAAAATAAGACAGAAATTTACACGGGCCTATGTACCTTTATATGGCCCCGTATAAGTAGAATAGAGTGCACTAAGAGGGAGAAGATGTGACAGAAAGTTACACGGGTGAGACCCGTATAGTGGTACACGACCCATGTAACTTGCCAGAATGTGAAAAAAGAGACCGAAGATTACATGGGTCTACCCTGCATAGTGATACATGAACCTGTGTAGATCTTCATAGACTTGATACTGAAAAGGCTCGAAGCAGCATTCCAAAAGGCACTCCCCCTTTTTAAATAGCCCCTAAACCATTACAAAACTCATTCAAACTCTTTCAAAAGTCTTTCTTTCCAAGATTCCCTTCTAAAAACTCCCTCTCAATCTTAATCCTCTCAAACCCTAATCCTTCCATGGCCTTTGCAAAAAGACCTACAAGGATAATCGATTCTTCTTCCAGGGGGGAGATGGTTCACAAACTCCACCCCAAAGACTAAGAACTCGCCAAGCAAAGCAGTAAGAGCCTCAGCCCTAGCCTCAACCTTAGTTAGCAATAGACTCAACCCCAGCCCCAACCACCACCACAACCTGAATTCTCGCTGGCCTAGCCATTCAGAGATGTAGAACATAGGGACATCTGTGCTAGGCTCAATAATAGAAAGATTGTATCTACAAAATACATGGATGTCCCATTATTGGAGCAACTGAGTTTAAAAGATGAGATCAATGAGCTCTTCGATAATATTGAGTGGACTCGATTCGCTTAATTGTAATTTTTGGCATACAAGGACACCACTCTAAAGTTCCTGAATAGTTTCAAGGCCACATTTTGGGCTACAGATAGAATTGACAGGTGTCGGATCATGTTTGGGCTCCTGGGTGTCGATCGCATCATGAACATGGATGAGTTTAATGTCATATTTGGCTTTGACAGTGGAGGACACTAAGAGATCCTATAAAACAAGCTTGTTTGTGATAGTATTGAGTTTTTGTGGTCCACTACACCAAATGCTGAGGTTTACAACTCCAACAAATCCAAATCTACTGGATTGACAAGCCCTACACTGTGATATATGCATCGTTTTGCAGCACACACTGTAATGGGCAGTGCTGATAGTGTAACACCCCTCACCCGACTACAGTGTAGCCGAGCAAAGTGTGCTACATTCGGTGCCGGAGCACCCTATCTTATCTTACTTTATTCCTTTCATATTTTGATCTCGTTATATTTTAATATTAATTATTTTTCGACGGAGAAACCAGCGGAGTTTCCCCTATTTTATTACCAGTTGACGTATTTTACCATTTACCTGTTTGAAAGTTTCAATAATATTTTACAAATAAAATCTCATCAATTATTTTCATAACTATCTCATAATTCACATCTCATTCATATATCTCAATTTCATATTCATTTCCATGCATTATCTATATATTTCAAATCTGTCTTCGAATCCATACAATCTCATTCATGCTCAAATCACATAAGTAAAATTTTCAAATTTCTTTAATTTACATAATTTCATAATTTACATGATATATAAATTAAGTACATATAAAAAGGCTAATTTATTAAATTACATTACATTTCTATTAATCACCTGCTCATAATCTACATTATAATACAATATCTAGCATTTTATACTAAATACAAAATATGATCTATATGGGCCCTATCTACATGCATTGCTGAGGAGGTGACAACCTTGAATACTTCGGACACTTCTGTAGATCAAAACTCCCAAAATTCCCAGTCAAACGTCAATTGGGTTCCAGCTTCAGTACCTGCGCGAAGGAAACAAATCCATCGCGCTAAGCATTGCTGCTTAGTGGTGCAATAATATAACAAGAAAATAAAATATACAAAGAAAAATGATCTGAAAATAATAAATTTATGCTTATATTGTTATATAAGCTCATTTGCAATATTTATTTATGTTGTAATTTTCTTTGCTAATCTTTTAGCATTTTCTCCATACTTGCTAGGTTGTCTCAGATTATTTCATAATTCTAACTAATTCTTTTGAAGTCTTATTAACTCATTTATTTGATTTCCAATATTTTTAATTACTAATAGTCTTAATTTATTTCAATAAATTACACTGCCCAAGTAACCTACGACAGGCTGACTAAACTGGATAACAGGTCGTTGGCACTGGACACCGCAGTGCCTCGGGCCGTCATACCATGGGAAGCAGAACGTCAACCACGTATGCAGTCAGTATGGCTAAAAAGCCATGATATCACATAATCGGGCATAAAAGCCATGAATACGGGTATAAAAGCCATGAATACGGGCATAAAGCCATGAATACAGGCATAAAGCCTTTCGCAGTACTGCTAAAACAATGCCCTATTGGCATGCCAATCTATCCAATCTGACACACGTGTCTAGGCAATACAAGGGCACATAATATCATTAAATATTAATATATTGTGTTTTATGAATTCATTATTTCATGAGAAATTTCAATTATAATTCATACATTCATTTGATCATTTATATGATCACAATTCACATCAATTATCCTTTTATACCATTGTACTCAAAATACTTCTCCTTTTTATAATAATGAGAACTAATGTCTCATTCATACATTAATATAGTTCATTTATTCATTCATTATGTTATTCATATTGCTCACAATTCTAAACAATGGTTCACATGTACCATTGTATTCAAAACATTTTTCCTTTCTCATTTATACATTTAAGAATCTACTTATGTAGTCACAAATTTTATATTTCAAGTTGAGTTATTAATATTTTATGAATTCCATTTGTGATGGGCATATAAGCCCTAACTATCTATTCACATCAATTAGGTGACTTATTTTTCATGTTTCAAGTAATCCATGAATATTTCATGGATTTTAAATTTATGGTCTTAATTTCCTTTTAACAATTTTGACTAAGATACATAGTCCACATTTGTCATACAATTCTAAGCATTTAAGCTTAGAATTGGTTCCAGGTCTTCATCTTAGTTTGTTACTCATTTTGATTACTATTCACCTTACTAGTCAACCAAAATGTTGACTTTTTCATACTTAAGGGATATGTTAATTCTAATTACACCAAGATCCCACATTTTGAGTTTTACATTTGCTAGTATTAATTGCCAATTGCAATTTAAAGTCCCCTAGATGCATTTCTAATTTCAAATTTTGAATTTCAAGTTTTGGTGTCACTATTCACCTCATTGGTCAACAAAAATGTTGACTTTTGGATAGAAAATAGGTATATTGGTTTTGACACTCCCAACATACCACATTTTGCATTTAAAATTTGTTGGGATTGGTCACCATTACCATTTCTAACTTAAAACCAAGAGGGCAGAAATTTCAGTTTTTGAAGCCTAAGTTTACTGTTCCATTAAGCACTGTTGCAGTGGGAATTTGAAGAAATGGAAAACATGAAAGTTGTTCCTTATTTTGTCTAGTTGAATTGTCTTTTTTGAATCACTCCATTTGGAGTTTTGTAGCTCCAGTTATGGCCAAAAACCACAGCTGGCCGGATTTCCATTCTGCAGAAATTACCATATCTACAGTAACATGAATAGTGACTGCCACTGCCATTTGGGTTAGGTTCTGGTCATAATTTGGGGTAAGTTTCTTCATGAAAGTTGTTTTTCTATGTCTTAACTTGTTGCTGTAAAAATTTTAGGTCAATTGACTATATCTACAGTGAGTTATGGCTAAATGAATAGTTACTGTTCATTTGGTCATTTCTGCAGGTGCTGTTGCAGGGTATCCGGATTGGGGCCAACTTTTGGTCCTCTTGCTTTGGTCTTTTGGGCATGGTTTCTTCAGTAAAAATGTGCCATTATAAGCCTAGTTTCATATCCAATTGGCCAAACACCATTTGGACCTACACAGCCAAAGTTATGGTTGTCTAAGTGGACTGAAATTTCAGTCACCCTACTGCACTCACAAGGCAGCATACTCATTCACTTTGCCATGCTTCATTTCAGTCCAAATTATGGTTAACTTACCTAAAATGGTCACTAATTGACCATTAAAATGTTCTCTAACAATTTCCTAAGCCAAGCCAAATTTTCACTTCTCAAAACCCTAGTTCCCACATGAGTTTTCACAATATGCTTTAATTAACTAATTAATCCATTATACTTATATTTACATACTTTAAACATAATCCCTAGTGCACTCCAAGTCCATCAAAACACTCAATCTTGTTCCTTACTTAGGGGCAGCCGAAATCCATGGCTACATACACTTAACTTTTGTTCATTTAAGTCACAAGTTCATGTTGATTTCAAGTCCCTAACATAGAAAATAAGGGTTTTAAATAGATAGGTGCACTAACCTCTTGTAGGCAGATTTTTCCCAAGCTCAAACTTCACTTTTCTTGTACTCTCTTGGCTGCCAAACACTTCCTCTAGGTCCAAGGATTCATTTTAGTGTTGGGGTCTTGAGGAAATATGGTGAGGAAGCATGAGAATGAAAGCTTGCAAAGAATGGCTATGGTGGAAACCCTCTCTTCTCTCTCTCTACGTTTTGGCTGGTTTTGGGGAAGGAGATGGCTGCTGCATTTTTCAATTCTTTTGGTCTATTCTTGTCTCTTTTATTAGTTAATAATATGGTTGTTTAATTGTGATTGGTGGGAATTTTTAAATGACCTCATATTGATGTCATTATTTGCATTATATGGATTTTTCTTTTCTTTTCTTTTCTACTACATTTCAATTTAATTTTTAGCATTATTCATATTTTGAATCATAATAATTATTTACTTAACTGGACAAGTTGGCCAAAAATCACCTCTGAAGGCGAAATGACCAAAATGCCCTCTGTTTGGCTTAACGGGTCAAAATTGTCTGTACCGATTGAAAAATTTTTCTAAGTATTTTCTTGGCATTCTAATGCCATAGGAACCTCAATGACCCTTCTCTGGAGTCCCAAAAATTATTTTATGAATTTTTCCCCGGGTCTAGGGCTCCTCGTTGCGAGAACCGCAACTTACCTCTGGTTACCCATCGCTTGGGCACCGGCTCATTTGACTTAATTGTATTTTATTTCTAAAATTTTTACTAAATTTTTCTTATTAATATTTGAGTTAATTATGGTTCCTGACTTTAGTTTAAATATTTTTCTGGACGTTCTAGCTGTCCGGACCGACACCGGTCACCGGAACAGTAGAATGTATGGAGTTGCTACCGGGAGGATGTTACAGATAGCCTAGGCATGGTAAATGCCAATGAATTATTCTTCTTGTGGTGCATGGTGATAGGACAGCGATGCAGCACTGGTTATTTTTTTTACAACCACTTGCGAAGGATGTCCCACTAGGCCACAGGGCACATTATGTTGGGAGGCCTCATTACTGTGATTACTTTGCATTATGGGTTCATTCCGGCACATGGCACATGTTAGGCTGCACCCTCTCTCCGGCACCTCCAGGATCGATCAAACTATTTACATATCCATGAGAATATGTAGAAGAGTTAGAGATTACTGCTTCTTAATAGATACAGAGGGGAACATCATTAGGAGGGCACCAGCAGTAGCAGAATTAAGGGAGTCCTCCAGGGCATAAGCACAGAGAGAGAAGTAGCAGCAGGAGGAATCAGACCCCATCCTCCAAGGATCCCCAGCTAGAGTCCCTCCTTACACACCACTTTCTGCAAGCCCTGTGATTGCATATCTATAGAGGATGGAGATAACTCTCACTACTAGGATTGGGACTCTAGAGACCACTATCACAGACAGAATGCAAGCATTAGAGGACAGTCTCCAGGAGGCCCATAACATCCTTGAGAGGTAGGATATAGATATGCTTTCCTCACCATCAGAGAGCTTCTAGACATAGGACTGTAGACTAGGACACCTTTTTGATGTACTGCATAGGTATGGGCCTTAATCTTAGTCACTACCTAGATAGATAGGTTCATTTTGTTCATACTATGCTTTCTATGTTCATTCTACTTTGCCTTAATACATAATATGCTTTTCTATATTTCCATTGCCTTATCTTTAATTAGTTTTGCATATTGTGTTACCATTAAGGACAATGTTAAATTTGAGTTTGCGGGTGCACACATGCATTGCATTCATATATTGTATTTCATTTTTATTATTGCATTGCCTTATTATATCTATATTATACTTGTGTATCAAAAATTCAAAATTTTTTTATAAATTTTGAACTTTTCCAAAGGCTTTTAACTTAGATTTATAACCAAGACCTTAACAAGCTAATGAATGGACTCTCTAGGAAAGAGGAATGAATGTGACTCGATAGGCAAAAAGACTTCAATATGTTATTTGTGAAAAATTTAATTATCTAAGTGGAGTCAAACTAGTTAAACCCCTTCATAATTATTAGTTTGTTACATTGAATTTACAGAATTAGCAAAAAATTTTAAAATACAAACAAACCTGAAAATGCCTTACCAGCCTTAGAACATGTCTCTTAGACCTATCGAGGCGAAATCCTAGCATATGCTTGATAAAAAGATAATTAAGGCATTCTTTGCTCATAGCCTCATTAAGCCTTAACCACCCTTAATTAAAATATATACCCGTTGTAGCCAACTTGAACCTATATTTTTACCTATATGATTTTCCTTGTTTACCCACATTATTTGCCTAGCCTCTAGCCTAAACACCTACCCTACCCTTTGAGGAAGCTAAGTGGATAAATAAAAAAGTATATTAATTACTAAAGAAACTATTGAAAAACGGTGCAAAACTTAGAAGAAAGTGCAAGTGTGTGGTTAAAATTATTAAGAAGAATTATCTCTCCAACCCATTAAAAATAATGAGTTTGGGGAAGAGGACAAAAGGGACACAAAAAGAGAGAGAGAGAGAGAGAGAGAGAGAGAGAGAGAGAGAGAGAGCAAGAGAAAAAGAGAAGTCCCAAAAGAGCATGAAGTAAGCATACTTTGCACTCAAAACCAAAGGCCCCCTTCTCCATACAAAATTAGTAAAATAAACCTAGTATACTTGGTACTTATGCCTAATGGTAACTCTCATATTTGTATTTCCTAAAAACCCTTCATTGGTAGCCAAATCACTACCTTTTAGCCCCATTATAACCCTTTTAAAGACCTTTTGATCTTCTGAAAAGTGTATGCTACATTAGTGGAGATATGGAATTGAGATGTGCCTATGGGTTTGAAAATAAAACACTTCATCATAATCATCCATAGTAGAGACAAATTTAAGGGAGTGAGTGTTTCTCATATCTATCTTGATAAAGCAGGTTATTTGTGACTTATTAATGGCCTTGCAAGAAGAATAATTAGTCAAAACTCTATGAAGGGGATGAGATTCTAACAGACAGCTGTTGATATCTCTATGCTTTTAAAGTGGAAACTTGGCATGAAGGTTGTAGGGAGTTCAATTGTATGCAAGTTGACTTTTTAGTTATGTTTCTAAGCACCTTAATGAGTTTTCAAAAGTTTTGTTTTGCTTGGGGATAAGCAAAAATTTGAGTTTAGAGGTATTTGATACACTTGTATCATATAGGCATTTTAAGACATAATTGTATTGCGTTTCAAAGCATTTAGGTAGTTAATCACATGCATTTTAGTTAATTTCATTAGTTTTTGTTAAAGTAGTTGATCTCCACTAAATTTTATGTTTTCTATATTATTTCAGGTGTTCTAAAGGAAATCCAAGGCATAGGAGTATACTAGACAAAGCAAGGCAAGTTGCTGCACCAAAGTACATGGGTCATGTAAGGAGAAAGCTAGACCCGTATAACCTTCTGGTAGGAGAAAACTGAAGGAAGCATGAAGAGCCATAGTACAGGGGTCGTGTAAATGACCCCTGTGTACTTTACCAAGACCTCATATAACCCTCTGAACATTTGAACCTGAAAAGCTAAGGGAGAGGGAGGAAAGCAGTACACAGGCCGTGTACCTTAACCCGCATAAACCTAATGTACCCTGTGTAATCTTCTGTCTCCCATCTATAAGAAGCCAAGTGTAGTGTAGAAATTTACACACCCCTGGGCCGTGTAGTGCCACATGGGTCTTGTACTATGCAACAGCTAGTTTTCTGATTCGATTCCAACTTCAAGACTTCTAATGCCCTTGGGACTTTGAAACATAACCCTAAAGCACCTAAAATAAATAAAAGGAGACAGAAAGCAAGAAAGAGGAGACGCCTTCGATAGAAGACTTCCAATTTAGCTTAGCAACCCTAGTTTTCCAAGCCGTTTGAAGGAAAATTGGATCAGTACCAAGGAGGAGATCTCTCAGCTGAAGTTTCATAAGTCCAAAGCTGCAGAATCTTTCTCTGGGTTTTTTTGTTTTAATTCTTCATATTGGTTTTTATGTTCTTTTACTTTAATTATATTATATTTGTTAAACTCACAATGAGTGAGTAGTTTCTTTAATCTGGAATTAAGAGAGTAGCAATTTTAATTTTTGTTATAGATACATATTATACTAGAAGGATTCGATCTTTAGAAGTAAAGGAAGCACTTAAGAGAATGAAAGTGGGTAAAGCCTGTGGACCCGATGAAATACCAATTGAAGTGTGGAAGTATTTGGGAGATATGGGAGTGGCATGGTTAACTAAATTATTTAATAAGATTCTAAACTCAAAGAAAATGCCTGATGAATGGAGAAAGAGTATTTTAGTACCTATTTTTAAAAATAAGGAAGACATACAGAGTTGCTCAAACTATAGGGAAATTAAACTCATGAGCCATACTATGAAGTTGTGGGAGAGAGTTGTGGAGCATCGACTACGTCATGATACTTCTATCTCTCTCAATCAATTTGGTTTCATGCCCGGTCATTCAACTATGGAAGCGATCTTTCTCATTAGAAGCTTGATGGAGAAATATAGAGATGTAAAGAAAGATCTACACATGGTTTTTATTGATTTGGAGAAGGCTTATGATAGTGTTCCAAGAGAGGTCTTATGGAATGTGTTAGAACAAAAGAGGGTATCTATTAGGTACATACAAGTATTGAAAGATATGTATGAAGGAGCAACTACTATTGTGCGCACAGTGGGAGGGGACACAAGAGATTTTTCGATCTTAATTGGATTACACCAAGGATTAGCCATAAGCCTTTACCTTTTTACATTAGTTTTAGATGAACTAACGAAACATATACAATAGAGTATTCCTTGGTGCATGATGTTTGCGGATGATATTGTTCTGATAGATGAGACACGAGAAGGAGTCAATAGAAAGCTAGAACTTTGGAAAAGTACTCTAGAGTCAAAGGGTTTTAAGTTAAGTAGAACGAAGACAGAATACATGCATTGCAAGTTCAGTGAAGGCCAAACTGGTGATAGGGAAGGAGTTAGTTTGAATGGAGTGGTACTGTTACAAAGTAATCACTTTAAATATCTAGGCTCAGTCCTTCAAGTAGATGGGGGATGTGAGGAGGATGTTAGTCATAGGATTAAAGCCGGATGGTTGAAGTGGAGACGTTCCACGGGAGTTTTATGTGATCGTAAGATTCCCAATAAATTGAAAGGAAAATTTTACCGTACAGCCATACGACCGGCTATGTTATATGGTAGTGAGTGTTGGGCACTGAAAGAGTCGTACGCATCTAAGATAAGAGTTGCAGAGATGAGAATGTTAAGGTGGATGAGTGGCCATACTAGACTAGATAAAGTCCGTAATGAGAGTATTAGAGAAAAGGTAGGAGTGGTGCCAATTGAAGATAAGTTGAGAGAAGGGAGATTGAAGTGGTTTGGTCATGTGAAGCATAGACATACGGAGGCTCCAATTAGACAAGTAGAGCACATTAGGTTAGAGGATAGAAAGAAAAAAAGGGGTAGACCTAAATTGACTTGGAGGAGAGTAGTACAACATGACTTAGAAGCATTACACATTTCTGAGGATTTAACCCAAAATCATTCAGAGTGGAAAAAGCGAATCCATATAGTTGACCCCAAATTTTTGGGATAAAGGCTTAGTTGAGTTGAGTTGAGTTATAGATACATATGAAGTTTATTTAATGGAATTGAGTTTTGTACTTTGATTCAATATTCAGTGTTCTTTATGCATGCTATGTGTTGGTACCTACCTAGTTTTGATCTAAGATACTAGTTGAAGAACTGAAAGGTGATGATTAGTATTGAAAAATCAGGATTTTGAACCTAAGAAATATAAACTAGAGATAAGCTAATATCATTTGTGGAATTTCATAATTAATCAAAGATCTTAAAGGATTTTAATTAAGACTGATCATCACAAAAGTAGGGTCCAGATTAATTAAAATACACCTTAGATACCTTGAGAGAATATCTAAGATACCTTAGGACTAATTTCCATCAAGGTGATAATACTCGATTCATTGAATGAGCAAGGTTAAAACCATAACAGGGTTAAAATGTGAAATCTTAATTCTCGAATTGCTTACTTCATAGAATTTTTTAATTTAAATTCTCAGCCTTAATTTCTCTTACTCTCAATATTCTCAGCAGTAGTTTAGACTTAATTACTTTATAACTTTTGGTAGTTTAAACAGCCAAATTTGCTATCTAGTTTAGTACTTACATCTATAAATTCCTCATGGGAATGATAATCTACTCATCACTTTATTACTTATTCACGATCCGTGCACTTGCGGAGTTGTAAAACCAGCAAACAATATTGCACTAACACTGGCCAAAACTCTTTTGATGGGAACATCACTAACAAAATTGCTAAAATACAAATTGACATATTCCAATGCACATTTATTTAGGTATTTTAGAATGTCAATAGAAAAATTATTATGAGATAGATAAATTCTTGTAATTTTCTTGTCACTCCAAGACAAAATTCTTAGCTCGCACACATTGAAAATATAATGAAAATTCTTAGCTCATTATAAAGTTCCATTACCAAAATTATAAGCAAACGAGCAGCAATCCCTTACATTCTCCTTCCCTTGAGACTCTGATATTGTCGATGGGTTTCCCTTGCATTAAATGAGAAATTGCTATTGTTGAGTGAATCTGCTTCAAGGCTTGAGCCTGAATATGACGCTGAATCACTACTTGGAAGGACTAACATGTTGCCATAATCAAATCTGAATATGGTCATGGCACGAAATCATGCCTGCCGAGAGACTAACAACAGTGTCAAAGGGCAATCTTATTGAGTTACATTTATAAAATGACAATAGAGTGAGTCAGACACTCGATTATTGAGTTATTAGTAGAATTATCTTATACATACAATAAAATAATAAAAAATAAGCAACTAACCAAAGTTTTAATCTATTTTGTAGAACATACACAGCTACTAATTAAATGTACCAGAGAGTAAGAGTGTAGCAAAGCTAACCTTGATTTGTTGAGTATACTGATGGCTAAAGCAGCCATAATATATCTAGTACAGTGGTTAACAAGCAAAAAACTTTCTTATACCATAAGTCCACTTTGTAATTGTAGGAATGCATCAAACACTTTCTGTGCATTTAATTAAAGCCACCATATGGTCCTTCGGGATCCCACATTGTGTATTGAGGTTGTGCATGAGTGGGTTATATAGTATTAAGAACTCCATTAAAATTACCATAGTTTTAACAGCGGTCCAATTTTATCTCTCACTCGGGTGCGTGTGTTCTTTCCTTTTTTTTTAAAAAAAAAAAAGAAAGCCACCATATGCAATGTTGAAACGACAAAAGTAAAGGAATCAGTGTCTTGCGCCATGAAAACGAAGTAGCTTTCCATCAAACACGTTAGAGGCATGAAATTGAAACAATAGATGAAACTTGGGATAAATTTTGACAACCGTCCCTGAACTTATCTAGTATAACATTATAGTCTTTCAACTTAAAAATATAACATAAAACTCCTTCAACTTTCAAATTTTGTATAGTAAAATCCCTCTAACCTCTAATTGTCAGTTTTTCAGTTAGACGCTGACCTGAACAGTTCTAGCGTGGAGCTTAATCAATATTTCTCTTTTCTCTCTTAAGTTATGTGTAAATTGAATCCTTTTTCTCACTGTAAATAGAATGATTTTTCAGGTGCAGAGAGAATAATTTTACAATTTAAATAAGAGAGGAGAGAGAAATGTTGACAAGAGCCATGTGGAAGCTATTCACATCAGTTTTTAACTGAAAAATTAGTAATTAAAAGTTAGAGGGATTTTACTGTGTAAAATTTGAAAGTTTAGGGGGTTTTATATTACATTTTAAAGTTTAAGAACTGTAGTGTTATAACCATATAAGTTCAAGGATAGTTATTGAAATTTACCCGTGAAACTTGTGAAGCAATGGATTTGAAAATATTTGCAATATATGGATATGGAAATGATCATAAAATCTATCTATTTATTATATATATAAAGTAGGTAGATGTTCCCAAGTGACTCATACGTGATATTCTTTTTATAGTATTGTTACGTGGTAATCTCTTTCATGATATTGTCAAGTGGTATTTCTATTATATGCAAGTTATAAATTATTTAATAATTACCCTCTTAATAGTTAATACTATAATAAGTTATCATTATTATAAGGTAAGTCACAATATATTATTATATATTAACTACATATATTTATATATTTATACTTATTACATATATTTATATCTATATTATATATAGATAGATTTTAACTATTTCCATTATAAAATCATTATTAAAAGGTTTGAGAGATAAAATGTAATAAAAATAAAATATGAAATAATTAATAAAAAAATTTAAGAAGTCAAATTATTTTTATATATTTAAATTAAAAGAAAATATGTAAGTTAAAATTAATAGCAATGTGTATTAGCACGAGCTATTCACTAGTTTGATGTAAAGTGAATTTACATGACAGCCAGAACATATTTTCATTTTCATGGCAATAAAGAGACACTTTGTTATAACATGATAAAGGTGTGAACTTTAAATAAGCTGGAAGACTAAAAGAGAAGTCATTGTAACTGAAAATTTATTATGTTAAGAAGTTGGAAAAACTCTCACATTGTGATGTATATGAAAAAATTTGAGAAATAGTAGAATTTTGGGTAAATTGCACTAATTGTTCTTGAATTTAGGGGTTTGTTTTATTTCCATTTCCTAATTTCAATTTGTTACAATAAATACCTTAACTTCAATTTTATTTTCTTAAAAATTCTTGTGGCCTGCAATAGCAATTTTGCAGGAAAGAAAAATTACTCTTTCATTTCATTGTAATAAATTGAAGTTAAAGGATTTGGTAATTATTATTTTCTGTGAAAAAGGTAAGTGGAATTGAGGATAATTTCTTGCAGCACTCTATTTTTTTTTATTTGAATTGTATATATTTTAAGTACACTTTTTATTTTTATTTATATTTATTTTCCTACAAAATTTTGGTACTTACTATAAAATGTGAATAATTTATATATAAAATAATTATATTTCGGAGTACATCTTATATCTAAATTTCATGATGGATTAAATTTAAATAATAATTTTTTCTCCATATTAATTGGATCGTTAAATTCAAATCAATTTCTAGTGGCATATGTATGACCACTAAATTTGCAAGAATTTTTTTTTTTTAATTAATTTTGTCCAAGTAGATAGTTTTTTCTTTCTTAATGTCTAATCTTATTTCATTCTTTCATTAGGAGCAGAAGGGTTTATTTTTGAAAATTTACTATTTAGTCCATAGATTTTATCATTAATAATACTTGGGTCCTTATAGTTGTGAAATTAAATTATTTAGTATTTCAGTTTCGCTTCTGTCAAAATTAGAAATCCTTCCATCCAATTTTAACTTAATTTATTGTTAATCTCATTGATTTCAATGATTAAAGGAGAGAAAACTTTTAAATGATTGATTTCTCTTTCTTCCTATTATTTCTCTCTGTCTCTCTCTCCCTTTACGATTTCTCTCTCTACATTTTTCCCTCTTTCCCCTTCTGCTGTTTCTCGTTTGCCATCTCAATCTCCAATCTCTCCCTGTTCTCTCCCATAATCAAATTTAAAAAAATACAAAATCTTCAATAAAATTATAATTTCACTAATTTAAATACAATCTAAATGTATTAGCAAAGATGAGTCTCACATATTCATGCCCCCAAATTAGTAATTTCAATTTCAATCAACAAATTGAAACTGAGACAAAAGAAATTACATTCAACATGCTAGGAGATACATTCACAAATTCATGCCCACAAATTAGTAATTTCATTTTCAATCAATAAATTAAAACTAAGGAGACAAAAGAAATTACATTCAACAAGGAGATACTCTCACTTATTCATGACCACAAATTACATAATTTCAATTTCAATCAATAAATTTGGAGCCACATTTCTGGATTTCTTTGCAAATCTTGCAAATTTTGGTCTACAACATCAATCAAGTAAAGGAATAGTGGCATAGAATGCAGCAATGCATCAAGTAAAGGAACATCAATCGGCTGGCTTCAGTCCCTAAGCTTTTCACTAGCCATAGCCAAAGGCACCATTAAATAAAAAAGAAAAAAAAAAAGGCAATAAAGCACTAATAAACCCTAGCACCATAACTCCAACTAACCAAGCCCTAATAGAGAGAAAGGAAAAAAAAAAAAAAAAGAAAAGGAAGTGAGATCTATCTCGTTCTTCAACTGTAGCTCATATAGTGATACATTACCATGATTAACGACCGATGGATCTTCCTCCTCACCAATGGCGATCGATAAGGCAACAAAGGCTAACGTAGGTAGGGGTGAGTATTCGGTTTAAACCGAATCGAACCAAACTAAATTAAATTATGAAAACTAAATTACATATTTTAGAAATCAAATCGAACCGAAATTGATGAAAAACGGAATCAAACCGAATTACTCTATTTCGGTTCGGTTATGTTCAAATTGATCAGTTTTGATTTTTAATTGATTTTTTAATTTAGACTTGATTTTCAAGTTATTTGGTCTAATTTTGACTTTGGTTTGAACCTAATAAACATTAATCAATGAAATTAAACAATTTATATATATAATTAAATATAATTTATAAATTTCCCATAAAAATAAATCAATTCAAAAATCGATTCGATTCGATTCGATTTGAATATATAAAATTACTATTCGGTTCGGTTCGGTTTAACAGATTTTCTTTTCAAAACCAAACCGAACTGAAATAACCTAAATTTTTATAATATAATATCGAATCGAACCGAACTGATTAAATTTTAAAACCGAACCGAATGAATCGAATTGATTCAGTTCAGTTCAATTTTTTGATTTGAACCAAAATCTGCTCACCCCTAAACGTAGGTTCCTAGCAATGACAATGAGAAGTGAGGGTTAGCAAGTGACTATCCCCTGTTTGGATTATTATTTGCCATGGTTTAGTAATATATAGTATGGTTTCTCTCCATATTTGAGAAGACTGCTCTTGAAAAGGGGTGATTTAAACCGCTAATTATGTGGGTTGGAATGGTTTAAATTGAAATGGAGGACTAGAGGAAAAGATTGCAGAAACAACTATTGGGAATCCATATTGTTCCTACTATCTTCAATGGCTAAAATTTTTCTATGGGGATTTGTTGATCTATATTTTCACTCAAGAAAAAGATTCCTGAACAAAACCATGACTTTGGAAAATTACAAAATTGCATTTATTCTGTGTGTAATTGATAAACAAAATTGATTATTAAGACCATATTTGGCAATAATTTTTAAGGTAGCATTTGGTATTTTAATTAGAGTAAAAATGCTACCTCTTTTATTTATACAAAATTCAGTGATGATTAGAATTCTCTTAGGTAAGAATCCTCTTGAAAAAAAAGAGGTACTGCTCCCTATATTAATTTCTAATAACATGATACAAAATTATAGATATATAATTTCATTAAAACTTTTCAAATACCACATATTCTATCAATTAGCTTTATTCAGTGATACTGAAGTTATTTTCAAAAATATTTAATTAGATTTAAAATAGGTTCACATTTGAAAAATAATATTCATATCAAATTAATGCCTTATGTATTAAATATTTGTTGCTCAAACTCATTATATAAAGGTTTATTAGCCAAATAAATCAAAACATTTACATTTGTTACTTATTATATCCAAATTTAATAATAGCTTTTAAAATCAAAATTGAAAAAATTTTATTCAAAACCCATAATCTAATTTGGGAATTTTGACTTTTGCCACATGGAATATCCAATGGCCTGACAAGTCACAATTTTTAATTTTTTTTTTTTTATTTCATTCATCTCTCTCTCCATCTTTTGCAAATGATGCTTAAGCAAAGCTATAGTAGTCTCCATATCCCTCATATAAACATCAACGTTGCCACATTAGAATCTTTAGGGAAATAAGGGATGCGAATGGGAGGTGGAAAACCGCGTAAGGCTTGAAAAGGAGACATCTGAATAGGAGAATGATAGAAAGTATTATGCTAGAACTCAGAAAGAGAAAGCCATTGGAAGCAAGTGTTTGGCATGTCACCAACCGTACATCGCAAGTAAGTTTCCAAAGATCTATTGACCACTTTAGCTTGCCTATCTGATTGAGGGTGGTAGGCAATAGACAAATGCATAGAAACTCCTTACAATTTGAAAAATTCCTGCCAAAATTGGCTTGTAAACATACCATCTCTACCAATGACAATGATATTAGGAAGACCATGTAACTTGTACACATGATCAAGAAACAATCAAGCCACAGACTTAGCAGTATAAGGATGCTACATGCCAATAAAATGAGCATATTTAGTCAAGCAATCCATGATTGTTGTCTTCCCTTGAGACTTAGGCATAGCATCAATAAAATCCATAGATTGTCACTAAAGACACCTTGAGGTAATGGCAATGGTTGTAAAGTACCAAGACTAGCCACATGCTCATTTTTTTTTTTTTTGACAAATGACACATCTTCTCACATACTTCCTGACTGACTTATGCAGCCCTTTCCAATACACCATAGAAGAAAGCCTCCTACCAGTTGCTGAAACACCAGAATGCCCACCCAATGCAGAATCATGATACAAC
The DNA here is from genome assembly GCF_030052815.1 of Hevea brasiliensis. Taxonomy (NCBI): domain Eukaryota; kingdom Viridiplantae; phylum Streptophyta; class Magnoliopsida; order Malpighiales; family Euphorbiaceae; genus Hevea; species Hevea brasiliensis. The sequence goes on from NC_079505.1 coordinate 15,410,565, forward strand.
TCCAATAACTTGAGTTTAAATTCATCAGAATTACCAATAATCAACTTCCCTTTCCTTCTCAGTTGACCATCAATCCAAGTATAATGAGGATGAGATGCTGGATTTTGTTGCAAATCAGAAATCAAGTTTTGAAGCACAATATCTGACTGCCAAGTAAATTTAACATCCACCAATAACTGTTCTGGAATTATGTGAGCTATAATTGTCGATATAGAAGGAATTCTAGAAAGGGCATCTATAGCCTGATTCTCTAACCCCTTATATTGGATATCATAGTCATAGTGTTGTAACTTTGTCAACCAAGCCCATTGAGCAGGTGTTGTCAAATTTTGCTCCAACAAAAACTTCAAGCTTCTATGATCTGTTCTAATAAGAAAATGCCTCTGAAACAAATAGTGCTTCCAATGTCTAATAGCAAACAAAATAGTTAAGAGTTCTCTCTCATAAGTAGATAACCCCATGTTCCTCACAGGCAATGCTTTGCTAATGTAAGCAATAGGATGACCCTATTGCATTAATACAGCCCCAATTCCTTCCCCAGACGCATCTGTTTCAACCATTAAAGTCTTTGAAAAATCAAGCAAGGAAAGCACAGGAGCCTCAATCATTACTTGTTTAAGAGCATCAAATGCAACTTGTGTTTCCTCAGACCATATATAGCTGCCCTGTTTTAATAAATTGGTGAAAGGTCTAGCCATCTTCCAATAAACTTTGACAAATCATCTATAATAACCAGTAAGGCCAAGGAAACTTCTTAATTGCTTAACGTTTTGAGGTGTAGGCCAACACTGTACTGCTTGTATCTTTTTAGGGTCAGTATGAACACCTTCAAATGTGATAACATGACCTAAATATTCCGCCCTATCTTCCCCAAAATGACATTTACTTTCCTTAGCAAATAACTGTTCTCCCTTGTTTTTATTGTAATACATTTTGCAAATGAACCAAATGATCTTCTTTGCATTTACTGTAAATTAGTATATCATCAAAGAAAACAAGTACAAACTTCCTTAATAAAGGCTTAAACACAAAATTCATCAAAGACTGGAAGGTTAAAGGAGCGTTGGTTAGCCCAAAAAGCATTACCAAGAACTCATAATGACCTTCATCCGGTCTTAGGGACATCTTCTTTATTCATTCTAACTTGCCAATAGCCTGACCATAAATCTATTTTAGAAAAAAAAAACCCTTTGCTCCACCCAGTTCCTCCAATAATTCTTCAATTAAAGGAATTGGAAATTTATCTTTCACAGTGATATTATTCAAACTTCTGTAATCAATGCACATCCTCCAAGTATTATCTGTCTTTTTAACCAACACTACTGGACTAGCATAGGGACTAGAGCTATTTCTAATTACCCTTGATTTCAACACATCCCTTGTCATCTCTTTAATAACATTCTTTTGCATAGCCACATATTTGTAAGGCCTTGCATTAATAGGCTGAGATCCAGACTTGATAATAATCTTGTGATCATGATCCCTATGTGGAGGTAGGCTAGTTGGCTCCTTAAACACATCTGCATATGTTTGCAATAGCCCTTGGAGTTGAAGCCATTCACCCTTCTCCTGGATAGAGTACAATAGCCCATCTACATCTGATATCTGAGAAACAGAAAACCATTCCTGGTGCTTAACGTTCAGCACATTGAGAGACTGACCTGAACCATGTTGCTCACCTTTCAGAGTAAAGTACTGCCCATCTAATAATTGGAATGTCATAGTCAAATCTGCAAAATTTCAATTAATATTGCCCAAAGTCTTAAGCCATTGAATCCCCAATATCAAGTCATAACTTTTCAAAGATAACAAATAGACATTAGTAGTGAAAGATTATGGCTGCATAGCCCATTGAAATCCATGACACATAGAATCACGTTTAAGAGACTGTCCATTTGCAATTTTGACCCAAATTCCAGTAGCTGAAGTAATAGAACATTGCAAATCCCTAGCCAATTGCTCATTCAAGAAGTTATGAGTACTTCCGGTGTCTATTAACACATGCAGCCTTCTCTTTCCACAATGACCTTTAATAATCATTGTTTGATTACTACTTGTACCTCACAAAGCATTGAGTGAAAGTTGCCCTTGCTGCATACATTCTTCTTCTACTAAATCATTTTCAGCAAAGGCATCTAACTCTTCTTCATCAATTATTTTTTATGCTGCAAAACATAGATCTGCCTCTTCTTGCACTTATGACTAGGAGAATATTTCTCATCACACCAATAGCACAAATTCTTTGCCCCTTTGTCATCAATATCTTTGCTAGTTAGAGTACTGGGAATCTTTTTAGGCAAGTTAGTTGATTTTTGAAGAGTGGTCACATTTGTTTGGGTTGTAAGGGAACTAGTACTGGCTACTGAAGAATTCTTGGAATAATTGGTGGATGTAGTGAGGGTTAAAGGCTTTTGGCAAGTGGTATTCGATATAGAATTGGTAATGGGTTTGTGAACTGGTTTGGGTTTTTGTTGACTGGCAGCAATTGTAAGTTCTTGAAGTCGATCGAGAGAATAGGCTTCAGATAAAGATTTTGGCTTAAACATTCTAATGGGCATTTGCAATTCATCATTCAACCCAGAAAGAAAGAAACTTAAAGCTTGCTCTTTCGTCATAGCTGCCTTTGGATACAATTCATCAAATGCATTCAAGTAACATCGCAAGGAATCTGTCTGTCTCAAATTTCACAATTCAGCAATGGGATCGCCAAAAGCTTGATCATCAAATCTAGCCCCCAAAGCCCTAACATACTCATCCCAATTGGCGTATGTTGTTGTTCCCTTAGTTTTAATAAACCCTTGGTGCCATTGGATTGCACGCCCTTCTAGATGTAGAGCTGCAACCTTAACCCTATTCTCATTTTCAATCCTCCCCACTTTAAAGAAATATTCTGCCCTTAACAACCAACCTTCCAAGCCCTCCCCACTAAAATGAGAAAACTCTAATTTGGCAGAACTATTCCAAGGATTAACCCTTACCACATTATCTACAACTAATACTTGCTCATCATGATGCCTTCTCTCCATCGTCTCTACATTCTGGCAAATTAACCCAGCAATTAAACACTTCAGTTCATCCGCTATGCCCTGGAACTTAGCTTCCTGACCTGCCATATTCTCTTGCAATCTTGCTTCTTGCCTATGCTCAGCCTCTATTACCATAGAAGCTATCTCTTTTCGCCACTCTTGGGACCACATCTCCACCCCGTCATGGCCGTGTATCACCGCTCTGATACCAAATGTTGTAGTAGAAAATAGGAAGAACAAAATACAGAGGAAATAAAACTCAACAATCAATCACATTTTCATTAAGAATCAAGAATGGATCTGTACATAGTCAGTTACAACTTTTATAGCTAACAAATCTAACAAACTACAAACAACTTCTCTCATTTTTCCACTCTTATAACAACTTATCCTTTCAACTTGCCATTGAGCTTGACAGAAAATACGAAAAGCATAACAACTTCCCAATTGAGCTTGCACAACAACTAGAGACTGTCGTTATAAAAGAACTCAACACGCAACACACCATTTCATTAATCAACAATGCACCGTTTCCCTTAATATCATATCACAACGCTTCCTCCATTGTTTTTGGCTTGCAAGCTCATTAATCCTCCTACTCCTACAATGACAAATTTTCAAACTTTCCTCCAAGTTACTACATTTGGTTCAATGGACGCAGGACAGTTTCTTCAGTCTAGAACATTCAAAAGTAGGCCATTGTTAATTGCCTTCCCCTGGACAAAATTGAACAAATGCAAAATCAACGATTATTTAGTTTTTCACAACAGGCCATGGTAAAGAAGACAAGAAATATAGTTGATAACAAACTCTCAGTTTACTTGTGAGAAGTCTAATCTCCTTGTGGACTTTTCTCAGTTAAAAATATGATCACATCCCACATAAGATTCACTTCAATGAAGATTAAAGAACCAGTATGGATTTCCGGAAGTTGTTCCTGCATTCTTCTCTTCTAGTACTCCATATCGCATTTTCTTCCTCCAAAGACACCACAACTATAAAGCAAACCATTCATGATGGTGACTTTCTAATCTCTAGAGAGAATAATTTTGCATTAGGATTCTTTAGCCCTGGAAGTTTGAGGTTTAGATATCTTGGAATCTAGTACCATAAAGTATGAAAGCAAACTGTGGTGTGGGTAGCAAATAGGAATAAACCAATCAATGGTTCCTTGGGAGTTCTATCCATTGACCAATATGGAAATCTCATTCTCCATAGCCACCACAACCAGAAAGTTCCTATACGGTCTACAAATGTCTCAGTAGAGGTTACAGATACTTGCGTAGTTCAGCTCTTGGATACAGGAAATTTGATTTTGGTCCACCATGGAAGTACCGTGTGGGAAAGCTTTGATCATCCCATGGATACTATACTGCCAGGAATGAAACTTGGGTTGAACCGAAGGACAGGCATGAACCGGTTCCCGATATCTTGGAGATCAGCAGATGACCCTAGAACTGGAAACTTCTCACTTCAGATCAACCCAAAAGGATCACCACAGGTCTTTATCTACTGGGGTATAAAATATATTTGGCGAAGCTTTTGGCCCTCGAAAAGTTATGCGCTTACATCCAGTGTTAGTTTTGTCAGCAATCAAAATGAGACATATATGACCTATTCTGTTTCTGATGCTTCTGTTATCCTAAGAGTAATGTCGGACTATTCAGGACTTGTTAAGAAACTAATTTGGCATGAAAAAGATGGCAAATGGAATAAATTCTAGTTAATACCAATGTCTCCATCTGATCCATATGGGCATTGTGTTACCTATGGAATATGTGATCCTAACTATCGTAGTCGAAGATTTGTATGTGATTGGTTAGCAGGGTATGAACCCAAGTCCATAAGGGACTGGCATACTCTAAAAGATGCATCAGGTGGGCGTGCCAGGAAGCGGCTAGAGTCTATCACATTGTGTGAGCATGGAGAAGGATTTGTGTAAGTGGCAAATGTAAAGTACCTGACACTTCAGCAGCACTTTGGGTGAGCACAAATATGAGTCCAAGGGACTGAAAAGAATTGCAGGAGGAATTGTTCATGCTCTTCATATGCAAGCATAGATATTGCTGGGAAGGAGACTGGCTGTTTGACATGGTATGGCAAATTGATGGACACTGGACATAATAGGGAGGAAAGATATGATATTTATGCTCGTGTTGATGCAGTTGAATTAGATAATGTATTTTTGCCTTCGACAAATTTTGGACAAAACCAATGTGTATAATCCGGTGATAAAATTGGATAATAAGCCCTGCATGAATTGTCTGTGTTTATGTTCTATCATTATGCCTTGCCTTTTAACTTCCTTTTCGTTTCCACTTTGATGGAACAATAATAAATTCTTTTCCCTACTTACACAGTTGAAATCGCCCAAAAATGGAATCGTTTTCTTAAAAGCAAGGATATGTTAGCCATTTTAGTAGCATTTGTTGTTTCAGCTTGGCTTGTCATCATCTTATTTACATACTTGTGGCTCAAGAAGAAGAACAAAAGGGGTAAGAAACTAGATTTTGTATGATGTTTTGTGCCTTTCTATGTATATTCATAACTCTGATTTGAGTAAGCATTAAGCATTTTGGTTTCATCTTTTTGATGGCAGTGAGGAACAAATGGAATAAAAGATGGCTTGATACAATTGACAACGTATACCACAAGGAAACTTCAGTGGAAAATCAAGTCGAAGGTAGCATTAGTCATCCAGAGATTGCATTTTTCAATCTCAGCACCATACTTGCTGCAACTAATAGTTTCTCTCCAGCAAACAAACTAGGGCGGGTTTTAGTGTGGTTTATATATATATATATATATATATATATATATATATATATAAAACTTCTGTGCAAATGTTCAAAACTGTGTACATGTGCTTGTCTTCATCTCTAGTTGTTGTTGTGAGATTCTAAATGTCAAAACATGACTGTAGGGTAAATTGTCTAATGGAAAGGAAGTTGCTGTTAAAAGACTTTCAAAAGATTCAGGGCAAGGAATAGATGAATTTAAAAATGATGTTTTGTTGATTGCAAAACTTCAACATCAGAATCTAGTGAAACTCGTAGGATGCTGCATTCATGTTGAGGAATTGATGCTAGTTTATGAATACATGCCAAACAAAAGCTTAGACTCCTTTCTTTTCGGTAAGTCCTGTGTATATCCAACTTTATTTAGCATTGTATTCCAAAAGTTGTCTAATTCCATCAGTTTCAACAGCATGATTGATGGACATAAAATGCATAAATTGGCTTTGATTGAGATGGAAATCTTTTGTTGGATGGAACAAGAAGATCAATCTTGGATTGCAGAAAACGCTTTGCTATTATCATTGGGATTGGTTGTGAATCTTATATATTCACAAAGATTCTAGGTTGAGAATTATCTATAGAGATCTAAAAACTAACAACATTCTATTGGATGAAAAAATGAATCCAAAAATTTCGGATTTTAGCCTAACTAGAATCTTCAAAGGTGACCAAACTCATGGAAAGACAAACAGAATAGTTGGAACATTATAAGTATACCTACACACCTAGCAGCTAGACACACAGAACCACCACTAAGAATACCATTCTTTCTTACATTAAATAATTTAAAAGGAGCATTATAACTATTCTTTTCTGTTTTACATATGCAGTGGGTAAATATCACCAAAATATGTGGTGTTCGGAAAGTATTCAACAAAATTTGATGTCTTTGATTTTGGGATCATATTATTAGGGATCATTACAGGGGAAAAAAACAATAGCTTTATTCAAGAGGATTCTTACCCAAGCATGGCAGGAGAAGTAAGTTGAGAGATTTGGGTCAATTATTCTAATCATCACAGAGTTCTGCAATGATTTTTCTTATGGTCATAAAACATAGAATTTGTTGCAATTTAGTTACTGAAATTCAACTTTGTTGCAATTAGTTTCCTAATATTCAATTTGGGGCTAGTTTTGTAAGGTTTCTTCAATTTGATTTTTGGTCCACACCTCATTTTTAGTATTACAATATCTTGATATGTATGTCATGTTAGTTTTCCATTGGAATTCTTACCAAAATCACACAATCAAGTTAGAGTGCACTAATTGCAACAAAAAGTAAAAGTAGTGATTAAATTATGACCAGTTGAAACTTTGTTACGACAATAGCCACAAAAATATTATACTCTTAAAGATGCTTTCAATACCTTATCTTCCATACTGTTACAATTTGTTGGACTTTTCTTGCCTCTAGCCAATGCATTATGCACCCAAAACACAAGATATATAGTGGAATCTACTTATCAAATACATTAATCTCATATATTTGTGTTTTGGATCCATGATAAACTAGGTCTAGGCAAAAATTTATCCAATTTGTTTATGGGCTCATCTTGTGTATGATGATGTTATAGATATGGCATTTATGGAGAGAAAAGAGAGCATTGGAGATGGTTGATTCATCACTAAAGGAGTCTTGTTCTCCTACTGAAGTATTGAGATACATCCAAATTGGGCTCTTATGTGTGCAAGAAGATGTATTAGAAAGACCAACATGTCGGCTATTGCTCTAATTTTAAATAGTGAAATTAATCTTCCTTCTCCTAAGCGACTCACTTATAGAAAGTCTAGTATTATTAGTTCTATCTCATTAGAACCAAAACAAAGATTTTGTTCTGTGGATGAGGAAACAATCACTGAGGTTGTATGTCATTGAATACATCTCTCTTCAATTACATAAATTTTTAGTACAGGGGATTTATGATATGCTTTACTGATATTAAATTTTTTTTTTATTTAGATCTGATTTATTATATAGCTTGAAAATATAAATATATGTGAAATATATGTCTACATGAATGTTATTATAAAGTTGAGTTGTGAAAAAGGAATACTAAACTTTGCCAAGTAGCACTCCTTTTGAGATGTTATGAGAATTTGCTTTTATTCCATGTGGCGTATTTCAAAATTTTTATACGAATTAATTGACTATGAACATTGGTAATGGTAATATAAATTATTGGAAACTCTGAGTTATATCTCATTCAAATATTTTCTTTTTTATTATAATGAGTCCATTTTTAATTCATTTAAATAATGAATGAATTAATTTATTTTCATTCAATTATGAAATGATTTTCGAATTTCATGCATTTGATGTATACTAAAGTAGTAGTATCTCTAAATCATTTCAATTGCTTGGCGTGTACTTCATTATTACTTTTAAGTACACTTTTTATTTTTATTTATATTTTCTTAAAAAAATTTTGCACTTACTATAAAAAATCCTGCACAACGCGAATACTTTTGACTAATTCATATATAAAATAATTATATATCATCATATCTAAATTTCATGATGAGTTAAGTTTAAACAATAATTTTTCTCTATGTTGATTAAACAATTAGATTGCAATTAATTTCTACTGATATATATGTGATGACAAAATTTGAAAGAAAATTATTTTTTAATTATTTTTGTCCAAGTGGGATAGCATTTTTTTTCATGTCAAATCCTATTTCATTCTTTCATTAGGAGTATAAGGGTTTAATTTTAAGAAATTTACTATTTAGGCCATAGGTTTTACCATCAATAATACTTGGGTCCTTTTAGTTTGGAAAATTAAACTATTTTCTTTGTTCACTTTTATATGCCATTTTAAGGTTTTTGTACGGTAATTAGGAAATCAATTAAATCACTTAAATTATAATAAAACACTTATTAATTTGACTAAATTACCTTTTATCTCACCTAATTAAGAGGGATGTGATAAAATGACTTTTAGTTTTAGGAAATTGTAGAAATAACGATTGTGTTTAGTATATATGAGGGTAAAACTGGAAAAAAAAGTTAATTAATACTCCTTAATCTTCTTAAATGAAAGATAATTTTGGACAAAATTATTTTCGAAAAATGATAAATAAAAGTGGATGGAGAGTATTAAGCATCTAAGTTTTGCTTTTGTCAAAATCAGAAGTCCTTCTATCTAATCTAAACTTAATTTCCCTCTATCCAATCTAAACTTAATTTGTTGTTAATCTCACTAATTTCAATGGTTAAAGGAGGGAAATCTTAAATGATTAAATTACCCTTTTTACTATGTGATTTCTCTCTCTTCCTGGTATTTCTCTATCTTTCTCTTATTAGTTCTCTCTCTCTCTCTCTCTCTCTCTCTCTCTCTTCTTACTAGTTCTCTCTCTATATTTTTCTCTCTTCCCCCTATTGTTGTTTTTCCCTCTCCCCATCTCAATCTCTGATCTCTACCGGTTCTATCCTATCATCAAATTAAAGAATACAAAATTTTCAATAAAATTATTATAATTTCACTAATTTAAATACAATCCAAATGTATTAGCAAAAGTAGAGTCTCAATATTCATGCCCCTGAGTTAGCAATTAAATCCAATCAACAAATTGAAAACGAGGGGACAAAAGAAATTACATTCAATAAGGAGATAGATTCACAGATTCATGCCCTCCTTTTAGTAATTTCAACTTCAATCAACAAATTAGAAATAAGGAGACAGAAGAAATTACATTCAATAAGAAGATACATTCACAAATTCATGCCCACAAGTTAGTAATTTCATTTTCAATCAACAAATTGAAATTGAGGAGACATAAGAAATTACATTCAACAAGGTGATACATTCACAAATTCATGCCCACAAGTTAAATGATTTCAAGGGTTAATTGCCAAAAATACCTGTAGCTTGCCAATTTTCACAATTAAACCCTGAAGTTTGCATAATTATCAATTAATCCCTCATGTTTAATTAATGTCTCAAATTGACCTGATCATCAAAAAACCATTAGCATACTAAGTGGAGTTCCACGTCAACTGCCATATCATTACTGGAAATGCCACATCAGAAATCCAAAATTAAGGTTAATTTAAAAAGGGAAAAAAACTGTGAAGTTTGTCAATTTTTGCAATTAAACCCTGAAGTGTGCATAATTATTAATTAAACCCTCACGTTTGATTAATGTCTTAAATTAATCTGACCGTCAATAAATCATTAGTATACTTCAATAAATAAGAAATTATAAGCCAAATTCTATTTTGCATATATAATTACCTTATCTCATTCTAATCAACCTACACATTCAAGCCAACATTAACAAAGTTTATTTACTATTGCTATACATATGCATAACAGTATAATACAACCCTAGAAATAGAGTAAAATAAAACAAAATCAAAGTTTTTCTTTTTTGCACAGTCAACTCTTTTTTCAAATAAACTATTTCATCCTTTAAATTTTTTGTTCATTTAACTCTGCTCTGCAAATCATTAGTTAGTGTATCATTTTAATTACACTTTTCATCAAGCTATATCCCTTTATTAGTGATTTTGTTGTTAATGTCCTCCAACTCTCTAACTTTCTCCTTACAAGCATTTCTTTTCCCAAGTAAATATGTTAGTAGTTAAATCAAACCACTCGAAGAAAGAACAATCATTCTCCTTATTCAATTACCCATTAATATAAGCTATCAACAAACTTGTAAAGTGCAGGTTCCAACCAAAATGGTCAAAATAAAAGCCATTACAATTACCTCCCAAGCACCATATACTAACGATTTATTAACAGTTAGATTAATTTGAGACGTCAATTAAATGTGAGTATTTATTTGGCAATTTTGTAAACTTTAGGGTTTAATTGCAAAAATTAAGAAAGTTAATTGTTTTTTTTTTTTTGGCAATTAACGCTAATTTGGTGTAACATCCACCAAGCTTCTGTTGTCAGAATCCTAACCTTATGTGGGAATTCCATTGAAACCTAGGGTTTTGGAGGTGAGTGGATGGGGTGATAAGAGTTTTGGTTGCATTTTAAGTGTAATGCTAAAGAGTTTTAAGGGTTGGAATCACAAATTACGCATAAGGTTTCCTTTTCAGGAAAAATTACTTTTGGTAGTCAAAAGTTTCTTTATAGCCAAAGGTATAAAAAGCATGAGTGGCTCGTTTTTATAAAGAAAGCTTAAAATTTTCTCTCCAGTAACTCCTCTTTCTACTGCTACATACAAGAGCTAAAATTCTCTCCATTTTGAACAACTTTATCTCTTTCTTAATAACTTACATGTTTTGAATGCGTGGAGATCCATTGGGGATTTCAAGTTCAAGGGTTGGATTGGATTTCTTCTTCCACCAATTTTCTTCATTTTCAAAATTTTAAAGGATAAAGGTAGCTCCTCTTCCCACCCTAATCTTCAAAATGATTTTCTTATTTGATTTGGAATGGGAGATGTGAGAAAAATGCTTTGCATGTAAGAAATGAAATTTAATTTTGAAACAAACTCTTAAGTTTCATTTTTCTTCTCCTTTTTTAATTGGGATGATCATGCATGTGTTCAATGGAGTTTTGGAAACTTGATGTAAAAATAGGTATGGAGAGATATATGTATGATAAGATTATATGGCTTGGAGATAAAGTCAAATTTATAAACCTTGAAGTTAAGAGAAGTTTTGCAATTTTTGCTTGGGTTAATGAATTTTCGAATGCATGTTGTAAATCTAGATTTAATAGAGTTAGTTGATTAGTTTATGGCATGAATATATGATTAAAGTTGAGTTTTAGAGTTGGGAAATATAAAGATCAAGTTTTTTGGCGAGTTGGGATGCTGCAAAATTGAGTTGGGAATTCTAGAAATTCTCAAGTTCAGCTTCTAAAGACCATTATTTCGATAGCCAAAGTGGCTATTTCCTCCCGAGGGCATTTGAAGTTTAGGATTTCGGCAGTCGAAGTTGCTTTTGCCTACCCATTTTTCCTTTTCATTCCAATGCTCCAAAACTCAATTTTATGTATAAAAATGACCTATAATTGATGATATGATGTGTTTATAGAGAATTAGAGATCCAAATAACTTATTAGAGTCTGTCTTTTATAGGATTGGACTTGAGAGACCCAGAGAACTACAGCTAGAAAGGGAGCTACAGTACATAATTAGTGAGTGATAGGCTTGAAAAGGTAAGTAATTAACCTTAACAAATGATTGTCGCTTTGTTTAATTGTAATTAGACTCATGACCATTCACATGCATTATTTCATGATATTATTAGGTTGTATGTATCTAGAACACGAATATGCTGCATTACTGCATAATTAATTATTGATGCTCAATAGATGTTGGATGATCTACTGATTTTCTCTATGTTATGGATATAATATGATAATGTATGATATGATGTGATAAGACCAAGTTAGGCCTAATAAGTCCCTAGCTCACTATTTATGATAGAGGAAGTCTCGAGGATTTTCTTTATGAACCAAGCATATTGGTTATATTATATAATAAGAGGAAATTCTAAACAACATCTTTATGAGTAGGGCAAATTGGTTTGGGAAATCATTGATGATAAGTCTATCTTATGTGAATTATGTGTATTATGTAAAATCATGTTCCTTATGCATTGCATATATATAAATTGAATAAAATGAAATATGATAAAGTATTAGTTTATTCATTAAGCTTCCAAAGCTTACCCTCTTCCCTTAACCCCAAGTGAAGAACAGAAGGAATAGAAGGTGTTTATAAAAAGGCTAACAAGTTACAATTGTTTAGCAAATTTGAATGTATGACTTGAGGATTTTATAGTAAACATATATTAGTTACTGTGCTTAGTTTCAATTTATCATAAGTATGCAATATGTGAGATCAGAATAGCTTATATGCTTGCCTTAAACACTAAGCACTCTTTTATGATTATGTATGAATGGATGAACTATACTTTAGCATTTATGAATGTTTTAAAAGGCTCAAAAATTTAGAGCCCTTTTTAAATGAAATGATTTATGTTATGATGGAAATGCTAAAATATAGTTACTTATGAGTTACTTTGGATTTTGGTGTAAGTGAAATAAATAAATGTTTTTATTAGGTTTTAGGTTTGCTATGGGTTCTGACAGTTTAAGGTAACCTGTTCCCTAGCACCGATAACGGTTCCTAGTTGGGTTGTTACATTTGGGTTTTTTGATGTGGCTTCTCTATTGAGGATATGGCAACTAATATGGAATTTCAGTTACATATATTTGTAACACCCCGAACCTCCGAACTCTGAATAGTACCATTTTTAGTCTGTGACTAGTACTATTTAAAGACACCTTGAGGACCAAAAATAAAATGAAAATTAATTGAGATAGACACAATAAAAATTCAAGTGAACTAAAGACCTAAGGGCTCATCGGGTATTATGAAAAAGGAGGATTATGACCCGATGAGGGGCATTTTGGTCAATTCACTTCAAGAGTTAATTTTTAACTAAAATGTAAATTTAATTAAATGAAAATAAAATATTAAATTATGAAGAAATATTGAGGGAAATTAGTTTAAATGTAAAAAGAAAAGAAAAGAAATAAAAACTTAAGTTTAATTAGCTTTATGACACAATTAAAATTTTAGGACCAATGGACTTTGGACAACTCAATTAAAATTAATTAAATAAATCAAAATGGGGATAAATATAGAAGGCAAATGAAACCCTCTCTTCCTCCCACTTGTGTGCTGCCACCCCTCTCCTTCTTCCTCTCTCTTTTTCTCTCTTATTCTTCTTCACTCTTCCATTAACAAGCCTCCTCAACCATTAATTCCCCACATTTCTTCCATTAATCTTCCACCAAATTAATAGAAAAATCCTAATTAAGTCTCAAAGTGAAGATTGGGAGAAAGAAGAACATGTAAATAGTGAAGGAAATTCAAGTTTGGGAAAAGCTTCCTTAAAAGTAAGTTATTTCTCTAGTTTAATTCCTTGTGTATGCATGGGATTAAGGTTAATTAGGGGAATTTAACTTAAGAGAACAAAGAATCATGCATGAACTAAAGATAGAAATTTTGGTCCACTTTGGAAAAAATTTGGGTTTTGATGTGTTTTAGTTAAATTAATGATAAATTCAAGTTAATTGAAGTAGGATACATGATTGGGGTAGTGAGATTGAATGGAGATTGCATAAATTGAATTATGGAAAATTAGGGTTTATGGGGAAATTGGGGCTTTTATTGTATAAAGTGTAATTAGTGTTTATAATGACAAATTATGGTCATTTGAAGTCCCTTGAAGGAGAATTGACATTAATTGTATGAAAGGAATTGATAGAATTGTATGGATTGGGGAAATTGCAAACTAAGGTTTTGAAAAATTGGGGGTCTTTGTTCTAAGAAGTGCTATGGATGTATTAATGTTCAATTATGGTCATTTGGGATGAATTAAATGTGAATGGATGTTGGTTAGTGAGACTAATTTAAGGAATTAACAATTGAACCTAGGACAAAATTTTACACACTGAGTCCAGTGTGTTTGGCAGCTCATAAGTTGAGCTATAGAACTCCAATTAGTGTGAAACCAATTGGAAATGAAACAAGACATAGGGCTAGAATTTTCATGAAGATACCATACCCAGAAAATAACCATAAAATGCCCTAAATGAATCTTGAAACTAGAAGTGAAATTTTGAACCTGCAGAATTTGAACCACGTGAACAGTAATTTTTGCATGACCATAACTCTCTCTAGAAAACTTCAATTTAGGTGATCTTGAACCGATGGAAACCTAAAACATAGTATAATATTTCATATGAAGAACTTAAGGCCAAGTTATGAACTTAACCCAATCAAATTGCTAAGCAAAGTTGAGTCAATGAATCAGCCAGAACATGAACAGTCACGTAAATAGTAATTTTTGCATAGTCATAACTTTCTCTAGAAAACTCTGATTTAGGTGATTCTTGAACCGATGAAAACCTAAAACATAGTAGAACATTTCATATGAAGAATGTAAGGCCAAATTTTGAACTTAACTCAATCAAATTATTAGCAAAAAATAAGTCATCAAAGCTGCCAGAATCAGCTCACGTGAACAGTAATCACTGTTTTGGTCATAACTTGAGCTACACAATTCCAAATTAGGTGATTCAAAAAGAAAAATAAAGTTAAGACCTAGATGAACAATTTTTATGAAAAAACCTCACCAAATTATGATGGAAACTAGATAAAAATTACGTTCAAAGATTAGGACACCAAGATGTCCAAAATTCAAAACTCTTTGAAAATTGCCAATCTAACTTAGAGAGGCATTAAACATTTATGAAATGAGTTTTAGCAATAATTGAGATGAGTATTAAAACATTGCGTTCAAATTATGATGGAAACTAGATAAAAATTGCGTTCAAAGATTAGGACACTAAGATGTCCAAAATTCAAAACTCTTTGAAAATTGTCAATCTAACTTAGGGAGGCATTAGACATTTATGAAATGAGTTTTGGCAATAGTTGGGATGAGTATTAAAACATTCTACTTGTGTGTTTTCAGTAGAAAATGAAGTTGGGATGGACAAAGAGAAGTAAATAACGAGAAAGGAGAATTATTAAAGGTTTGTGCACAACTAACCATTTTCTTTGTTTTTAAACTTGTAAATGGTTTGGAATGAGTTTGTTTGAATGAGTTTTCTTTGAACGAGTTTAATTTGAATAAAATATATTTTTTCACCTGCATTTGAGAAATTTGGGTGGTGCCACCTCTATATGGATTTAATGATAAATTGAATGTATTTATTGGTTTGCAAATGTGATTGTTGAGTGGGAAACTTTTGAAAATTGTTTTGAAACCACAGTTAGCATGACAATCCCTTTCGGATCTCCTCAGTAGTAATGGCTACTTGGGGTTTGATATTTGATTATGATTATGTCCCTCATTTGTTAGTAGTATGCCCTAGAGCATATTATTTTGTATGTATCTTGTACATATCTTATTAATAAAAGGCAATTTCACTTTTCTATTTACATAATATATTTATGTGTAATAGAAAAGGTCCATTGATGTTTTGTTAGAAATTCTATTCTTAAGTTGTTAAGAATATGAGTGACAGTATTTCTAGCACAAACTATCATAAATTGGTTCACAATCGAGGATACTTCACAAAGGACATAACTTATCTAGAAAGATTGTAATCATGTTTGTTCCCGAGGTATTTATATGAGATATAAATAAAATGGAGTGGTGAGTCTCATGCCACATAACAAACATGATAGGCACTTATACATGATAAGTAGGCCTAACCGGTGATGCATATGACAAGCACATGGAGTTTACACTTGTCAATGCATTATCATATATCATATCAGTGCATATAATCTTTAGACCTGAGATAACACAGTTATCTTGTATATAGGTGGTTTGAGTTTGATACTGCTTTCATACTTGTACTGTGTATGGGTATATGGGCATGTATTGGCTCCTACTAGTTATATACGGAGATAGGTGTTGATCAAGATGGAATCTGTTACCCTAAGTAAATAGGGATAAAATCCTATGTTCATTTAATTGTTCTTGATGTTTCAAGTTCCTAGCCAGGACAGACAGATTTAATCAGAAAAGAGTTTCTGACAAGAAAATGTAATTAATCAAGAACAAAAATTAAAAGAGAATATAATGTTCATAGCAAATAGGGTTTGACATTAACCATGACTCCAGCTCGAATTGGGATTTTGTAACGGAGATATTCTAGTGCATGGCAACATATGATTAAAGGTTCATTTAAGGTATTCCTTATTACTGATTAGGTGGCCATGGCATACTATGCTAGGTGTCAACCATGGTCTATGAGATGTCTGAAATGATTTAGAGAAATTATTTATGGTAAGAAAGAGTTCTAATGATATTAAGAGTTAATATCATTTCTCACTGCCAATAAGTAATGGGCCTAGTAAGTTACACATCTACACAAGCTAATCACCATTTAAAATGTGATTTAATTGATTAATTAAAGAGTTTAATTAATTAATTAAAGAGGTTTGGTTTGCAATAAGATTGCAAAGTCCCTAGCATGACTTGAAACCAAATCTAGGTTATTGGATGTATAGTATAAATTAAATTTATATTTAATTTGATTAAATATGAATTTAATTATGAGAAATTAATTAATTTATTTATATTTGATATTATTTATATTTGATATAAATTGATTTAAAGAGGAGAAATTATAATTTTGGGTTGAGAACTCAAATTAAAAAGTAAGGGCAAATTGGTCTTTTCATATGGTGACATCTGGCACCATGAGAAGGTGACATGTGGCACCATGAGATGGTGACACATGGCACCATATGATCTTGCCACTTGTCTTCCTATGATGGAAGACCACATGTCATGATTTGAATGGAGCTTGACACTTGGCTTCATAGGATTAAATCAAATAATAACAAGATGGGATCTTGTGATGACATCTGGTAAGAGAGTAAGTTAGGGTTTAACCTAAGTATATAAAGAAAAGTTATAAAGAAAAAAAACACAACCCTTTCTTTTTCTCTCAAGTTGGATGGCAACTTGGTCTCTTCCTCTCCTATTCAATTTCTCAATTGATTCAAGAGAAAAACTTTGATTTCCTCTTGAATTAAAATTATTAGAAAGTGTTTCTAACTCCCAATACATTCATACAACCTTTACAAAGCATAAACCCCATCTCAAAATTGGTTGGCAAGGCTTGAGAAGCAAATCTAGGGGCTACCATTGCAACTTTAGTGTGTGCTTGTGGTGGACAAACTAGAGGGACAACATTTGGGGTCCTAAGAACATCCTAAGATTGCATCAATTATGCATCAAGAGGTTAGTACCTAAAAATCCCTCTTTTAGTTAGGGTTTAATTGAATTAGATGTTAATTCACAATCTTTAATGGCAAATGAAATTTTAATGCATGCTAAGATATGTTTTGGTATGCAATTGGGCATTGGAAATTGATTAGGATCATAAGACACTTGGTATGGTGCATGTAACCTTAGAAATAATTTTTGAAATTCAAGGTTCTAATGCCCTTTAATCCATGCTTCCACTCCTTCAATTGGTATCAGAGCCACTATATTTGCCATTAAGATTGTTTGTGAGGTTTAATTGTGTGATTGGATCAAATTTGGAATGAGTTGAAGCTGGTTTGGGTGATCACCATAGGCGGTTTAGGCGATATACACACCCCAAGGGTGTGTTGGATTTTTGGGATTGGTTTTTGGGTCCATTATGCAATTGTTATATATCTTAAGGCTCATAATTAAGCTCATATCTAATTAAATTATTTAATTAGGAATTTTAATCACACAGTTAATTTTTTGAAAATTGTTTTCAAGGTATTAAATTTGGAAAAGGTTTCTAAATTCAAAATTATTTGAATGAGATTCAAATTTAATTTTGGTTGAATATGTGATATTCAATTTAATTTTTAGTATGTATATTTTATTTAATTGTTAAATTTTAATATGCATGATGAATGATCATGGACAATAAAAGACTAATGTGATTGGATTTATTTCTTTTATTTTTCTTTGGTTAATTTTATTTTAGTGGCATGTATTATAAATGTTGTAATAATTTAGATTGTAATTTCATTTATTTGAGGACTTTAAAGTCCATATTCTTGTAAACTCGCCTTGGTATGCCAAGGATTACAATGAAATTGGATTGCAAGAAGATCAAGAAGGTCAAGAGCATTGGTGGGACCAGTGGAAGGAAATCAAGATCAAGGGTTGATTATGTACTCCTTCAGCAACTCTTGTAAAATGAATGAATGAAATACACCTAGGAATGCCCTGATTCAATTCTTGGTAGCTCAGAATTGAATCCCTTAGAAAGTGCATGATCATACCATATTATTTATTTATCCATGTATGCATGAGATGTGTATGAATGTATGCAAGTATATGATATATACATGCCAATTGGATAATATGCAAAGTGAGACCATAATAGTAATTAAGTCAACCACAAAATCTTCCAAAAAAATGATTAAGTTAGAAATGATATAATTAAAGTAATTATATCATGGCCCTCCATTGAGGCAATTATTTTAAGAAATTTTAAATACTTGCATGTGATGTATTTATTTAAGAGATTTTCTTAAGAATAATTATTAAGCATAAGATGTAAATATGTAAATAGTTGGTGGCCAATAATGGATGTGCCTGAGGACATTAAAATTATTTGCATATTTACTGGCTCAATGGGATCAACTTATCTAATGCAAGATAAATCAATAATGGATGTGCCTGAGATTTTTAGTATTAGGGGCTAAATAAATGATTGAGCCTCACATGAGATGTGATGGGCAAGGAGTTACTCACTTATAGTTTATTATAATTCCAATAATGGATGTGCCTGAGGATGATCAATAAGACTATAAGAATTCAATCACCCACTAGAAATCCATCCAACTAGGATTTCCGTTTCCTACTTTGGAAGTGTAGAATTCGCCAAGTTAGTAGGAGGACCAATTTGATTAAAAGATCATAATCATTTTGGTTAATTGCTTGAGACATTTACTAATTAATCTAGTTATTTTCTGTAGTTAATTTTTCTGATAATAATGAGCACACAACAATCACCACCATCCAATATCCTTGCGAGCATACTTGATAAAAATAGGTTGACGGGACCTAATCTTTCTGATTGGCTCAGAAATTTAAAACTTGTCATGAACTTAGAACGTATTAGATATGTTTTAGACTCAAAGGTTCCTGGTCCCTTACCTCCGGAGGCCACTCAAGAGGAACTAGATACTTTGGACAAGTGGAAGGAGCATGATATGAGAGCCAAATGTTACATGCTTACTTCTATGACTAATGAGTTACAAAAGTAGCATGAAAATATGCAGAATGCAAGTGAGATCCTCCTTCACCTGTAAGAGTTGTATGGTGAGCACAGCAGGAATGCTAGATATCTAGACAGCTATTCCGCATAAGGATGTTTGAGGGATAGAATGTAGGAGATCATGTCCACAAGATGATTCGGCTTATTGAGCAGCTGGAACATCTTGATTTTCACATGAATTTTCAACTGCAGACGGATCTGATCCTTTAGTCCTTGCCTGAGTCATTTGGGAATTTTGTGATAAATTTCCATATGAAAAAGCAAGAGTGTACTTTGGCTGAATTTCTTAACATGCTGGTTATTGCCCAAAAGAATATGCCAAGCAATAAAGGAAAAGAGATGGCTTTGATTGCATCTTCTTCTTCCGCTGGAAAGTCCAAAAAAAAAAAGGGCAATAAGAATAAGAAACCTCAAATTCCTGGACCTTTCAAGAATATAGCCAAACATAAGGGCAAGACCGAAGCTGACAAAGGCAAGGGAAAGTATTTCCACTGCCAGAAGGATGGGCACTAGAAAAGAAACTACCCAGAGTATCTTGCTTCTCTGAAGGACAAAAAGGATAGACCTTCAGAAGGTATGTCTGTGTCTTGTTATTTAGATTCTGATGATATTCATAATTCATCTATAGCTTGGGTTTTAGATATTGGTGCTAGTTCTCACATTACTTTTGATATGCAGGAACTAGTAAGTAGTAGCAGCTTGCAGTCATGAGATATTAGACTCCGGGTTGGCAATGGCTCAACTGTTGAAGCTTTTGTTAGTAGTATGCCTTAGAGCATATCATTTAGTATATATATTGTACATATTTTATTAATAAAAGGCAATTTCACTTTTCTATTTACATAATATATTTATGTGTAATAGAAAAGGTCTATTGATATTTTGTTAGAAATTCTATTCTTAAGTTGTTAAGAATATGAGTGACAGTATTTCTAGCACAAAGTATCATAAATTAGTTCACAATCGAGGATACTTCACAATAAGGACATGACTTATCCAGAAAGATTGTAATCATGTTTGTTCCCAAGGTATTTATATGAGATATAAATAAGATGGAATGATGAGTCTCATGCTATATAACAAACATGATAGGCACTTATACATGATAAGTAGGCCGAACCAGTGACGCATATGACAAGCACATGGAGTTTACTCTTGTCAATGCATTGTCATATATCATATCAGTGCATATAATCTTTAGACCTAAGATAACACAGTTATCTTGTATATAGGTGGTTTGAGTTTGATACTGCTTTCATACTTGTATTGTGTATGGGTATATGGGCATGTGTTGGCTCCTACTAGTTATATATGGAGGTAGGTATTGATCAAGATGGAATCTGTTATCCTAAGTAAATAGGGATAAAATCCTATGTTCACTTAATTGTTCTTGATGTTTCAAGTTTCTGGCCAGGACAAATAGATTTAGTCAGAAAAGAGTTTCTGACAAGAAAATCTAATTAATCAAGAACTGGAATTGAAAGAGAACATAATATTCATAGCAAATAGAGTTTGATATAAACCATGACTCCAGCTTGGATTGGGATTTTATAATAGAGAGATTCTAGTGCATGGTAACATATGATTAAAGGTTCATTTAAGGTATTCCTTATTACTGATTGGGTGGCCATGGCATACTATGCTAGGTGTTAACCATGGTCTATGAGGTGCCTAAAATGATTTAGAGAAATCATTTATAGTAAGAAAGAGTTCTGATGATATTAAGAGTTAATATCATATCTCATTGTCAATTAGTGATGAGCCTAGTGAGTCACACACATACACAAATTAATCACCAAGTTAAATGTGATTTAATTGATTAATTAAAGAGTTTAATTGATTAATTAAAGAGTTTAATTGATTAATTAAAGAGTTTAATTGATTAATTAAATAGGTTTGGTTTGCAATAAGATTGCAAAGTCCCTAGCATGGCTTGAAACCAAATCTAGGTTATTGGATGTATAATACAAGTTAAATTTATATTTAAAGTATTTAAATATGAATTTAATAGTGAGAAATTAATTAATGGAGATTAATTAATTAATTTATAATTGATATAAATTGATTAGAAGAGAAGAAATAATGATTTTGGGTTGAGAACTCAAAATTACAACATAAAGGTATTTTGGTCATTTCACAGGGTGACATGTGGCACCATGAGATGGTGACACATGGCATTATATAAGTTTGCCATTTGTTTTCCTATCATGCAAGGTGATCAAAGTCAAGATTAAGTTTAGCTTTGACACTTGGCTTAATGTGATTAAGTCAATTAAAACTTAGATGCAATGCGGTGATGACATGTGGCAAGGGTTTTAAGTGATGACCTCATTATAAAAGGGAAAAGAAAGGAAGAAACAATATAATTTTTCAGCCTAGCCTCTCAAGTGTGGTGGCACCTCTTCCTCTCCCTCTCCTCTTCATCTTTTTTCATCAATTCAAAGAGAATTGCCCAAATTCCTTTGAATTAAAATTGCTAGAAATTGTTTCTAGTGTTCTATACATACATACAATCTCTCTAAAGGTAAGAACCCAATTTATAATTAGTTGGCAAGGCTTGAGAAGCAAGATTAGGGGCTGCCATTGGTGATCTTGGTGTGGATAAGCTAGAGGGACAACTCTTGAGGTCCTAGGTGCTTCACAAAGGTACCAATTACATCTACAATGCATCAAAAGGTTAGTGCACATATTCTTGCATCAATCTAAGGTTCAAATGAATTGATTTGTTAATTCAAAAATCTTAAATAGCAAATGTAGATCCTAATACATATTAAAAGTGTTTTAATATGCAATTGAATATTGAAATCAATTAGGCACATAATGGATGTGGCATTTTGCATGAAACCCTAGAAGAAAATTTTTGAATTCAATGTTCTAATCTAACAATTTTCATGCTTCTGCTTCTTCAGCTTTAGCCATAGGATCTAAATATTTATACATGTATGGACATGTTTTGTATTTAAATAATATTTTGTATGTACCTGATGCTTTTAAGAATATCATTTCTATATCTAGTTTGACTAGAAATGGCCATGAATTTTAGTTCACAAATGATGTTTGCAATATTTATTTTGAAAATAAATATGTTGGCTCGGGTTATATGTATGATGGACTTTATTATTTAGATAATAATGTTAAATACAAATCTAATGCAAGCAATCTAAATGAATGTAATGCCATGATAAAAATCAACTCAAATTCAAAATATATTTGGCACTTAAAATTATGTCATGTTGCAGAAGATAGGATTGCAAAGCTGGAGAAAATGGAGATTTTATCCTCATTGGGTTCTGAACCTACTCCAACTTGTGAATCCTGCCTTGAAGGCAAAATGACTAAATCATCTTTTGTTGGACAAGGGTTAAGAGCTGAAAATATTTTGGAATTGATATATAGTAATGTATGTGGTTCATTTAAGGAAATGGCTATAGGTGGTTTTCATTACTTTATTACCTTTACTGATGATAAATCAAGGTTTGGGTATTTGTATTTGATGAAATACAAATATGAATCCTTTGAAAAGTTTAAAGAATTTAAATGTGAAGTAGAAAATCAAACAGGAAAAAGTATTAAAACTCTTCGATCAGATCGTGGAGGTGAATACTTAAGTACTGAATTTGATGAATACTTGAAAGAGCATGGTATTGTCTCCCAACTGACTCCTCCTGGAACGCCACAACTGAATGGTGTATCTAAAAGGAGAAATCGTATCCTATTAGATATGGTACGCAGTATGATGAGCTATATTGATATGCCAGTCTCCTTTTGGGGATTTGCTTTAGAATCAGCTTTGCATATCCTGAATAGGATTCCATCAAAATTATTCTCTTCCACACCTTATGAATATGGCATGGAAGAAAACCGAGTTTTAAGCATGTTAAGATTGGGGGTTGTTCAGCTTATATTAAAAAGCTGAACACTGATAAATTGGAAACTAGATCAGAAAAAAGGTCGATTTATTGGATATCCAAAAAAAAGTTTTGGATATTATTTTTATTTGCCTACATCACAAAATGTTGTGATAAGCAGTGATGCCATATTTCTTGAACAGCAGTTTATTCAAGAAGGTGGCAAAGGAAGGCAAATAGAGTTGAAATTAGAGAATTCTGACCAATCAATAGATCAAATGGATATAGATCCATCTAGTCAACCTACACCTATTGATGAAACATTTACAGTAATTCTTCGCAGATCGACCAGGATATCTCACCCACCAATGAGATATGGTTTTCCTCATGAAGATAAACAAGAGTTGTTTACTCATGAAGAAATAGATCATGGAGATTATCCTCTTACCTATGAAGAAGCTATACCAGATATAGATTCTTCAAAATGGATTGAAGCTATAAAATCTGAAATTGATTCCATGCATAAGAATCAAGTTTGGGACCTTGTTGACCCACCTGAAGGTATTGTACCTATAGGGAATAAATGGATTTTCAAAAAGAAAATTGGTTCTGATGGAAAGGTAAAGACCTATAAAGCAAGGCTAGTTGCAAAAGGGCTTCGCCAAAGGCAAGGAATCGACTATGAGGAGACTTTCTCGCCTATTGCCATGCTTAAATCAATTAGGATTTTATTAGCAATAGCTGCATATTATAATTATGAGATTTGGCAAATGGATGTCAAAACAGCTTTTCTCAATGGAAACATTAATGAAAGCATTTTCATGGAATAACCTAGGGGTTTTGAATCCCAAGATGGTTCCAAGGTATGCAAGCTAAAATGATCTATTTATGGGTTGAAACAAGCTTCGAAGAGTTGGAACATCCGTTTTGATGAAGTCATTAAATCATTTGGTTTTATCAAAAATATGGATGAGCCATGTGTATATAAGAAGGTTAGTGAGAGTGCTGTCACTTATTTTATATGTAGATGACATTTTATTGATAGGTAATGACATAGGTATGTTGACAACTGTCAATGTATGGTTGTCAAATATATTCTCCATGAAAGACTTAGGGGAGGCAACCTATATTCTTGGAATTCGCATCTATAGAGATAGAGCTAAAAGAATAATTAGTTTATCCCCAAGTCTATACTTGGAAAAGGTGTTAAAGAGGTTTAACATGCTAGATTCCAAGAGAGGATTATTACTAGTAAGACATGGTATTCACCTTTCTAAAGAGATGTCTCCAAAGACACCAGAAGAAAGAGATAAAATGGCTAGGATTCCATATGCTTCTACTATTGGAAGTTTAATGTATACAATGTTGTGTACTAGGCCAGATATCGCATATGCTGTTAGTTTGACTATCAGGTTTCAATCCAATCTAGGTTTGGAACACTAGATAGCTGTCAAGAATATACTTAAGTACTTAAGAAGAACTAAGGATTTATTCTTGATTTATGGAGGTGGTAACTTGCAATTGGATGGTTATACTGATTCTGATTTTCAATCAGATATCGATGATAGAAAGTCTACCTCTGGGTTTGTGTTCATTTGTAATGGAGGCGCAGTCAGTTGGAAGAGTTCCAAACAGAGTACGACTGCTGATTCCACTACAGAGGCCGAGTACATTGCTGCATCAGATGCTGCAAAAGAGGTTGTTTGGATAAAGAAGTTCATGACAGAACTTGCAGTAGTTCCTTCAATTGAGTCAACAGTTCCCCTCTACCGTGACAACAATGGAGCGATCATACAGGCTAAGGAACCTCGGTCTCACCAGAAATCCAAACACATAGAAAGGCACTACCACATTATCAGAGAGATAGTTGGGCGAGGTGATGTAGCCATGCAGAAAATAGCATCAGCCGAAAATCCAGCTGATCCATTCACAAAGCCTATGTCACAAACTCAGTTAGACCGACATCTTGAGAAGATGTGTCTAAGATATTGTAATGAATGGCTCTAGTGCTAGTAGGAGATTGTTAGTAATATGCCCAAGAACATATCATTTTATATGTATCTTATACATATCTTATTAATAAAAGGCAATTTCACTTTTCAGTTTACATAATATATTTATGTGTAATAGAAAAGGTCTATTGATGTTTTGTTAGAAATTCTATTCTTAAGTTGTTAAGAATATGAGTGACAGTATTTCTAGCACAAAGTATCATAAATTGGTTTACAATCGAGGATACTTCACAAAGGATATGACTTATCTAGAAAGATTGTAATCATGTTTGTTTTCAAGATATTTATATGAGATATAAATAAGATGGAGTGGTGAGTCCTATGCCACATAACAAACATGATAGGCACTTATACATGATAAGTAAGTCGAACTAGTGACGCTTATGACAAGCATATGGAGTTTACTCTTGTCAATGCATTGTCATATATCATATCAGTGCATATAATCTTTAGACCTGAGATAACACAGTTATCTTGTATATAGGTGGTTTGAGTTTGATACTGCTTTTATACTTGTACTGTGTATGGGTATATGGGCATGTGTTGGCTCCTACTAGTTATATATGGAGATAGGTTTTGATCAAGATGGAATCCGTTACCCTAAGTAAATAGGGATAAAATCCTATGTTCATTTAATCATTCTTGATATTTCAAGTTCCTGGCAAGGACAGACAGATTTAGTCAGAAAAGTGTTTCTGAAAAAAAAATCTAATTAATCAAGAACTGGAATTAAAAGAGAATATAATATTCATAGCAAATGGGGTTTGACATTAACCATGACTTTAGCTCGAATTGGGATTTTGTAACGGAGAGATTCTAGTGCATGGTAACATATGATTAAAGGTTCATTTAAGGTATTTCTTATTACTGATTGGGTGGCCATGGCATACTATGCTAGGTGTCAACCATGGTCTATGAGATGTCTGAATTGATTTTGAGAAATTATTTACGGTAAGAAAGAGTTCTAATGATATTAAGAGTTAATATTATTTCTCATTGCCAATAAGTAATGGGCCTAGTAAGTCACACATCTACACAAGCTAATCACCATTTAAAATGTGATTTAATTGATTAATTAAAGAGTTTAATTAATTAATTAAAGAGGTTTGGTTTGTAATAAGATTGCAAAGTCCCTAGCATGACTTGAAACCAAATCTAGATTATTGGATGTATAGTATAAATTAAATTTATATTTAATTTGATTAAATATGAATTTAATTATGAGAAATTAATTAATAGAGATTAATTAATTAATTAATTAATTAATTAATATTTGATATAAATTGATTTAAAGGGAAGAAATTATAATTTTGGGTTGAGAACTCAAATTAAAAAGTAAGGACAAATTGGTCTTTTCACATGGTGACATGTGGCACCATGAGATGGTGACACATGGCACCATATGATCTTGCCACTCGTCTTCCTATGATGGAAGATCACATGTTATGATTTGAATGGAGCTTGACACTTGGCTTCATAGGATTAAATCAAATAATAACAAGATGGGATCTTGTGATGACATGTGGCAAGGGAGTAAGTTAGGGTTTGACCTAAGTATATAAAGAAAAGTTATAAAGAAAAAAAACACAACCCTCTCTTTTTCTCTCAAGTTGGACGGCAACTTGGTCTCTTCCTCTCCTCTTCAATTTCTCAATTAATTCAAGGGAAAAACTTTGATTTCCTCTTGAATTAAAATTATTAGAAAGTGTCTCTAACTTCCAATACATTCATACAACCTTCACAAAGCATAAACCCTATCTCAAAATTAGTTGGCAAGGCTTGAGAAGCAAATCTAGGGGCTGCTATTGCAACTTTGGTGTGTGCTTATGGTGGACAAACTAAAGGGACAACATTTTGGGCTCTAAGAACATCCTAAGACTGCATCAATTGTGCATCAAGAGGTTAGTACCTAAAAATCTCTCTTTTAGTTAGAGTTTAATTGAATTAAATGTTAATTCACAATCTTTAATGGTAAATGAAATTTTAATGCATGCTAAAATATGTTTTGGTATGCAATTGGGCATTGAAAATTGATTGGATCATAGGACACTTAGTATGGTGCATGTAACCTTAGAAATAATTTTTGAAATTCAAGGTTCTAATGCCCTTTAATCCATGCTTCCACTCCTTCAATTAATAATGGTTAGTGGGGTGAGACTAGATGAGTACTCATTAGCTAGCTAGCCCTTCCCTCATTAATAATGGTTAGTGAGGTTGAGATTACTTTGTCGTGGTGTAAAACACGGTATTAATCGTAAAATTTTGTGTTATAATCTAAATTGTGTGTTGATGTTGGTAATACTTATGCTTTGTAAATTGTGATTTGTGAAGTATGATTTCTCATTCAAAATGCGATTTCAATAAATAATTCTTATAGACTTTGAAAGTTTTGTGATGCTATCATGATTATCCAAATATATGATTTCTTGTATTTTAACAAGTTATGCTTTATTTTAAGTTTTAAAATTTCTAGTTGTGCACTACTGAGTGATATACTCAACGATAGCTTATTTATGCTGTCGCAAGTAAGGAAAAGGAGAAGGCTACTGAGTAAGAGACTTGGAGCAGCTTTTGTATTGATTGTGGGTATTTCCATTAGGTATACCCTTGTAATTCTTTTAATGTATTTTGTACCTATATATATGGATGTACGGACATTGATCAATTTGTATTAAAAAGCATTACTTTGCTATGGCATTTTGAGTTGTACATATTTAAACTTCATTTTGAGACTTATGCAAAATGTACCTTTTGTAATAATAAATTTATTTCCTCTAATGAATGTCTACTTGATATGTAATTGAATTTATTATGCATGTGAAATGGGATGGAGCAAAATCTTTTACTTAGTTTACTTTATGATTTCAACTGGTTATAAATATGGGTTTTGTTAAAGTTTTAACCACCACCACCATGCAGTTTTTCGCAAAACGAAAATAAAATAAAATACTATGTTTTATTTAAAATTCCTTGTAGTATATTTAATGGATTATCGGTAGGTGTAGTTCGGTAATTCATTAAGTTTACTATGGGAACATGTTATACTTTACAAAAGGGATAAGGTGTGATATGTTTTAGTGGTATCAGAGCTTTGGTTTTTATACAAGTTTTGAATTGCATATTTGAAAATTTTTTATAAGTACAACTGCTCAATTGTCATTAATTGATACATATAGTGCATTACATCATGAATATGGACTAATGGATGGAAATCTCCTTGTGTTGGTTGTCCAAGGAGTAGAATTCTTTGTGATTCATTATAGAAGAGGGGGATCACACAGTAGAGCAGTCTATGGCAGCTGAGGTACAAGAGGAGGCTCCAGCTCTTCAGAATGCCAATGGGTCAGTTGCACTAATTCCGCCTATACAGTTTCCTGCTCAGTTTGCTCAGTAGATGACTGCATTATTTCAACAAATGGCGGGTAATATACCGGTCGAAGCCCCAATGCAAGCACCAGCAGTGCAACCTCAACCCCTAACACCGCAGTATGACAAACTAATGAAATATGGGGCAACAGAATTTAAGGGTACAGTAGACCCATTAGAAGCTGAGCAATGGTTAGAACGAATGGAAAGGATGTTTAAGAAGCTGCACTGCACAGATGAGCTAAAGTTTGAATACTTAGTTTCCTTACTATATGGAGACTCTTATGAATGGTAGAAGACCATTCCCCACAGTCTGGTAGAGCCTCCAGTCCTAACTTGGGAAGATTTCCTAAAGGAATTTAGACATAAGTGGGTTCCTGACACGTATGTAGATATGAAGCTACAAGAGTTTCTCAGTTTGAAGCAAGAGAACCTGACTGTAGCTGAATATGAAAGAGAATTTTTTTGCCTCAGTCACTATGCTGGGAGCTTACTCACTACTACTAGAGATAGATATAAATAGTTTGAGGTTGGATTAAGGCCTAGTTTGAGAATGCAAGTAGTGGGGTTCAGACACCAGAATATCTCAGAATTAATTTCACAAGCCTCACAACTGGAAAGGATAGAAATAGAAAGGGCAGTTGATAAGGGAGGCAGGGAGAAAGAAAAGAGTGGAAAGTTAGTGAGTCAGAGTTCAAGTGGTAGTTTGGGTAAGAGAAAGAGTTTTGGGGGATCGAGCAGCAGAGGATCTAGTAGGGGAAGATTTTCAGGGTAGAGACCACCTAGATCCAGTAAGCCGACATCTAGGGGTTTCTTTACTATCCGTACCTGTGAAACCTATGGCGGGTGTAACACCCCTAAGTTCGGTAGTGCATTCTACTGTTCCTGTGACCAGTGTTGTCCAGACAACTAGGATGCCTAGAACTACATTTGGATATAAGTGAGGAGACATAAAATAATGAAATACAAGAAAAGAAAATACAAGAAAAACAAAAGAAAAATAATAGCAGTGAAATGTAACCAAGTTAAACGAGCCGAGAACCCTAGCGATGGGTGACCACACCGGGAAGTCGCGGCGTGGACCGTTGACTAGCCTTGGACGCGGGGAACCTTGGAAAATATTTTTAGGACTTAAATAAATGTCTATTAAAGTGTAAATACTATTAGAAATATCAAAGGAAAAATAATTAATTAGTACAAAGGAAAGTGAGAAATCGAAAAATGGACAAAACTCGGTGTTACCAAAAAATCGGGAATGCAACCAGAACAGGGTCATTGTGGTCATTTGACATCCTGAGTTGTCTTTTGACCTAAATGTCCATTAAAAATAAATGATATTACACTTGAAAAATGTCATGAAAAATTAAATTAGTGGTACATAGTTTAAATAGCAAAAATTGAGAGTTAAATGTGGGAAAATGAAACCTTAAGAATAAACAAAGATTTAATTTTAACTTAGTGGTCCACTAACACCTAAAGTGGACCATTAATTTGATTTTTGGACAGCGGAAAGTCACTTTCTTCTACCTTTCAAAATCCAGCCGAGACCAAGGAGGAAGAAAACCTCCATGGCCATTTGTTACAAGTTCCATGCAAGCTTGATCCAAGCTTATTTCTTGGTACTTCCCTTCATTAAAAGTTGTCCATACACCTTGGGCTACTATAGGCAACAAGAAGACCAAGTTTTGGAGAGGTTTTGAAGAGTTTCCAAAGTGGTAAGTATGTGTTTTTTATTATTGCTTCATTAAAGTTTGTGAGGATGTTATGGGTACTTGAATTGTGGAGAGATTTTTGGAGATTGATGTATTAAGGGAGATGTTTATTTTTGGCAGCCATGGAAACTCCTTAAGGGCAGTTTATTCTTGCTTGTAAATGGTAGATTAAAGGGTTGATTAAGTGTTTATACGTGTAGGAATAAATTGGGTGATGTATACTAAGTATATGTGAATGTATACTTGAATTTGGAAGCTTGGAACTTTATTCAAAGTGAAGTACAAATCGGCAGCTTGAATTGTGAACCAAAAAAAAATGTTATTTCATAGTATGGTTTATGGAGTTGTATGGTTGAATTATGGTACTTGTTGTGGTAGCTTGTGTATGTGTATAAGGGTTTGAGTTTGGACATGTAAATGAGCCATATTATGTAGTTAAATTGTGTGTAAATTAGACTTGGTAAATTCTGTACTATAAGGTGCATATTGAGTGTGGTTATAAGCTGCCAAAGTGGCTAAAAATGTGTTGTGAAATATGTTTAGGTTATGGTAGAAAACAGAAATGACATGAATGTGTAACTTGGTAATGTTAAATGTGTCCTTTGATTGAGTGATGGACAATATGCAATAGGGCAGTGTGTAATTTGGCCTAGAACCTTAAGTGTGTGGCTCCAATTGGTATGAGACCAATTGGAGGTGAAATTAGGCACAAAAAGTGCCAACTTTCATGAAGGAAGCTTACCAAAATTCTGCTTGGAAGGTAACTTGAAAAATGACCAAATCCGGATTAGTGCATTTAAGGCCTGAAAATTGACCATTTGGGCAGTAGTTAGTGTTTTGGCCATAACTCACTCAAAACAGGTTCAATTGACCTGAAATTTTTACCATGAATAGTTAAGACATATATCTACAAGTCTTACGAAGACACCAAAGCGCAGAAATGACCATAAGCAAGTCAAATAGCTATCACAATTTCGGGTCTAAAAACTGGCCGAACCTAAAATGACCTAAAATGACCTAAAGTGACCAATTTTGATGCACTTTGACCAGCAATAGTAAAATGACCATAACTTGGTCTAGTAAACTCAGAATAACCTGAAATTTTGCCCCTCGTGCAACAAGACATAGATCTGCAAGTTTGTAGTTTTGACTGAAACCCAAAAACTAAGGGAACTAGGTCATCCGGTTAGGTCAAATTAGTATACCGGAATCCAATAAATTGCACTAAAGTGCACTATATATGGAAATGAATTGGGTAACATGTACCAATACTAAAAGGCTATAAAATGTGACATATTGGTAACATTGAAACCTAATTCACCTAGACTGCATCGAGGGTCGACATCTTAGGTTGACTAAAGAAATAATAGAATTCGATAAATTAATTATTGAACCTTATTCTTAGAGATAGTTTAAATGAATATTGAAACACTTCAAATTGTGTTTCTCAGTTAGCAAAGACTCAGGGAAAGGGAAGGAAACACTGAGTCAGAGGCAAGAGACAGTTATCAGAGTTTTGTGCACAATAATTATTTCTTTTGAATTTTTCAATTGAAATAAATTATGATTATTTGTATGTTATTATTTTAAATTGTATTTGTGCACAATAATTTTGACTTCTCATTTTCTACTTAAAAATTTAATTGAATATTATAATTTTAAATTGTGTCCGTGCACAATACTTTTATATTCACTGCTTTTACTAGCAAATTTATTTGGAGAAATGAGTTATGAATAATTTTTTATTGTTTTGGTTTTGGGAATATTATTTGGAAATTATTGTGTTGCCTACTTTGTAAATGGAAATTTTGAGATAAATTGTGTTTAGTGGTATCGGAGCAAAGTAGGGACGACGATACGTAACGCCTACAATTCTTGGGAACTCTCACGCGTGAACCCAGGAGCTTGCAGGGATGGCGATACGTAACGCCTGCAAGTGCTCTGATAAGTACACTATATTCCTCCCTTTTTGACTTATCAGTCTGAGGTGAGTGTGGATGAGTACTCATTATTTAGCTAGCTTCCTCCCTCATTGATTTTGATTATTGGGGTGAGTGTGTCTTGTCGTAGTGTACAACAAGGCATGTGTGGAAAAATTGTGTCATAGCCTAAATTGTGTTATCGATTGGCAACACTGTATTCTTCAGTTATTTGATCAAATTGTGTTATTGATGGATAAAACTGTGTTATTCAGTTATTTGATTAAATTGTATTATCGATTGGCAACACTGTATTCTTCAGTTATTTGATCAAATTGTGTTACTGATGGGTAAAACTGTGTTATTCAGTTATTTGATCAAATTGTGTTATTGATTGGCAAAACTGTATTGTTCAGTTATTTGATCAAATTGTGTTATTGATTGGTAAAACTGTGTTACTCAGTTATTTGATCAAATTTGTGTTATGTAAACTTTGTAAATTGTGAAATGGAATTGTGAATCATTTGATTTGTGAATTGTCAATAAAAGATTTATATATCACATTTCAAATTGTTATTGTGCACCACTGAGTAAATTTTACTCGGTGATAGCTTTTCATTGCTATCACAGGTAGACAGATCGTGAGCGCAGACTAAAGCCGCTAGTGCTTCAGTGAGAGATCATCAGGTATATTGAGTATACCATATTTTGCATTTTGTATTATAATGTATGATCACTGTATGTATATAGTGTTCTTGATTTTGAGCAGTTGTAAATTAAAATTGTACATTGAAGTTGTAAAAATAAATTGTGAATTATTTTGGCTTGAAAAATTTGTACTATATTTCTTTTATCTCAGCCTTTGGAAATATTGAAAAATTATTGTGGTTTTGAGTTGAGAAACATATTGTGTTGATTAAATGTTGGAGTTTGAGATTGAGAAATATATTTGAAGTGCTTTTTATAGGTTTTTGAAGAACTGCTTTATTCAAAATACAAATGGCACTCTGCCAAAATTTTTACAGAAATTACTAATAATTCAAATGTGTTAGCTGTTTCACTTCAGTTCAAAAAAGTTTTTAACACCTGTAAATAGTGCTCACCACTGTAAAAAGATGTAAGAAAAGTTTTAAAATCACTATAGACGAAGTTGGTAATTCATTAGGTATACTACGGGATCATGTCATGCCTTACAGAGGGGTAGGGTGTGACATGTTCTAGTGGTATCAGAGCTAGTTTTTAAATTTTATTTTCACCTATAATTTGAATATTCTTTCTTCATAGTACAACTGCTCAATGTCATTGTTTGATACATATAGTACATTACATTATAAATATGCACTAACGGGAGGAAATCTCCTTGTGTTAATTGTTCAGGAGGTCTAAGATCCTCGAATTGACTATGGAAGAGGGTGATCGTTCAGTCGATCAATCGATAGAGGCTGAGGTACAAGTTGAGGCCCCAGCGACACAAAGTGTCAAAGGCCCTACTGTACCAGTTTTACCGGTACAAATTACTGTACAAATGGCCCAGCAAATGGCCACTTTCTTTCAACAAATGGCTGATAATCTGTCATTGAAGCCTAAAT
Source organism: Hevea brasiliensis (assembly GCF_030052815.1). Lineage (NCBI taxonomy): Eukaryota > Viridiplantae > Streptophyta > Magnoliopsida > Malpighiales > Euphorbiaceae > Hevea > Hevea brasiliensis. The sequence goes on from NC_079505.1 coordinate 15,444,613, forward strand.
CTGGCACTCCAACCCCACAAGGGCAACATGAAATAGAGAAGAGGGAGAAACCTATGGGTCAGAGCTCAAGCAGTAATTTGAGGAAGAGAAAAGAATTTGAGGAGCCCCGAGCTCAGGGATATAACAGAGGTGGATCATCAAGGCAGAGACCACCAAGGTCCAGTCGTTGAACAACTAGAAGTTCCTACCCTCCCTGCCAATGTGAAATTTGTGGTAAAAATCATGATGGGGTATGCTACAAGGCCATAGGAGCCTGTTATAACTGTGGAGGCATAGGATACTTTGCCAAGGACTGCACCAGTGCCCGTAGAGTTGGACCACCTCTTACTACTGCTGAAGGGTCAGTTCAGAGCCCTGTCACCAGAGGTTCACAACCACCCAGCAAAGGTAGAGGCAGGGGTAGAGGTAACCCAGTAGGCAGCCAAGGCACAGTGAAACAATCAAAGCAAGACAGTGCTCCAGTTAGAGTCACACAATGAGACAGAGAGAAGAAGTCGAGACGTCTGATGTTGTGGCTGGTACCTTCTCAACTTTTTATCAAGATGTGTTTGTGTTATTTGATCCAAGTTCTACCCATTCTTATGTGAGTGCTAGCATCATTGATTGCATTACTGTTCCATATACAAAAAAATAAACTTTGAGGTGCTAATAACCAGTCCGTTAGGACATGAGGTCAGGGTTAATAGAATGTATAGGGATTGTCCTTTGGTGATCCAAGGACACACTTTTCTATCTGATCTCATTGAAATGCCCTTCAGAGATTATGATATCATCTTGGGCATGGATTGGTTAGCTAGGCATCACACCATGATTGACTGTAGATTGAAGACAGTCACTTTTGGTCTCCCTCAGTATAGTGATGTGGTAATACATGGGGAGAGGCAGCTATTATCATCAAGCGTCATTTCGGCTGCACTAGCCAGAAAAATGATCAGAAAGGGGTGTGAAGCATACTTGGCACATGTGGTAGACACCCAAGTGGGGAGTCCAGTATTGAGGGACATCCCTACAGTATATGACTTTCCAGATGTGTTTCCTGATGAATTGCCAGGATTACCTCCGGAAAGAGAGGTGCAGTTTGAAATTAATGTTATGCCTAGTGTGGATCCAATCTCCATAACACCATATAGAATGGCACTAGCAGAGTTGAAGGAGTTGAAGATACAGTTGTAAGAACTACTTGAAAAGGGCTTCATCCGCCTTAGTGTGTCACCATGGGGAGCGCCAGTATTGTTTGTTAAGAAGAAGGATGGCACTCTTCATTTATGTATTGTTTGACCTGGAATTTGCATACTTTTATGTTAGTGTTAGAATTATATGTTCTGTTGTTATTACTTTACAGGGGAATAAATTTTGATGCATTAGTTATTAGTCCTTTAAGATAAGGATTGTGATGATAAGTGAAATTAGTTTTGAAATAGTTTATCGGCGACAAGTATTTTCTAACACACCATAAATTATAAAGCTAAATGGCAAGCCTACTTAATGTAAGGCAAGAGGACGTAAAAGTAAGTTACTATAATAGAATTGCTCTAGATGAAGGCAAGGATGTTACTGTTAGTAATTGTTAATGGATATTGTAATCAGAATAAGATTCGAATATCAGTAAATTCGAAAAGAGTAAATAATCGAAAAATTTGATCTATTGGGATGTATTGTAGTAATTATGCAATATTCTTGATGTTTGTACTATAAGCTGCAGATTACAGTACTGACTTGAAATTATTGTGTAGAGCTACATACTACTCAATAGTACACCAAGATGAGAATAGTTGCCAACAGCATCTGTTTTGGTATAGTTATGCCAGGACAGAATTTAATTGTTAGAAATAAGTTTGAAAATCCTACTTAGGGATTTAAAACTCAAAAGTTAGAAAATCGAAAGGTTATAGTTTAGTACAAAAGGAAGTAAGTTATAGAATATTAATGGATAAAAAGAATTGTGGAAGTAAATATTTGAACAGTTGGTTCAGATATAACAAAGAAATGTTACGAATGTGAGGAAGACTATTGACTAGAATGGTCAGAGAACCAATGACTAGATAAATCATTCTAACATGATCTCAAGGGTCGTTCAAGAAGGAACATGAATTGAAATATTAGACAGCACAATAGTAAGAGAAGATTGGTGTTATACAAACAAATTAAATGTTGTATTAGATTGTTAAAAGTCTTATACAAATTCGAGGGAAAGAAGATTATAAGATCATATAGAAAGGAGAAAATAAACGTATGACTATTGTAAGATGGCTATTGGGTAAAATTTCGTGGACGAAATTTATTTTAAGGGGGAGAGAATTGTAACAACCCTAAGTTCGGTAGTGCGTTCTACTGTTCCTGTGACCAGTGTTGTCCGGACAGCTAGGATGCCTAGAACTACACTTGGATATGAGTGAGGAGACATAAAATAATGAAATACAAGAAAAGAAAATACAAGAAAAACAAAGGAAAAATAATAGCAATGAAATGTAACCAAGTTAAACGAGCCGAAAACCCTAGCGATGGGTGACCGTACCGGGAAGTTGCGGCGTGGACCGTTGACTAGCTTTGGACCACGGGGAACCCTGGAAAATATTTTTATGACTTAAATAAATGTCTATTAAAGTATAAATACTATTAGAAATATCAAAGAAAAATTAATTAATTAGTACAAAGGAAAGTGAGAAATCAAAAAATGGACAAAACCCGGTGTCACCGAAAAATAGGGAATGCAACCCGAACAGGGGCATTGTGGTCATTTGACACCCCGAGTTGTCTTTTGACCTAAATGTCCATTAGAAATAAATGATATTATACTTGGAAAATGTCATGAAAAATTAAATTAGTGGTACATAGTTTAAATAGTAAAAATTGAGAGTTAAATGTGGGAAAATGAAACCTTAAGAATAAACAAAGATTTAATTTTAACTTAGTGGTCCACTAACACCTAAAGTGGACCATTAATCTGATTTTTTGACAGCAGAAAGTCACTTTCTTCTACCTCTCAAAATCCTGCCGAGACCAAGGAGGAAGAAAACCTCCATGGCCGTTTGTTACAAGTTCCATGCAAGCTTGATCCAAGCTTGTTTCTTATCACTTCCCTTCATTAAAAGTTTTCCATACACCTTGGGCAATAGATAGGCAACAAGAAGACCAAGTTTTGGAGAGGTTTTGAAGAGTTTCCAAAGTCGTAAGTATGTGTTTTTTATTATTGCTTCATTAAAGTTTGTGAGGATGTTATGGGTACTTGAATTGTGGAGAGATTTTTGGAGATTGATGTATGAAGGGAGATGTTTATTTTTGACAGCCATGGAAACTCCTTAAGGGCAGTTTATTTTTGCTTGTAAATGGTAGATTAAAGGGTTGATTAAGTGTTTATTTGTGTAGGAATAAATTGGGTGATGTATACTAAGTATATGTGAATGTATACTTGAATTTGGAAGCTTAGAACTTTATTCAAAGTGAGGTACAAATCGACAGCTTGAATTATTAGTAGTATGCCCTAGAGTATATCATTTAGTATGTATCTTGTACATATTTTTATTAATAAAAGGCATTTCCACTTTTCCGTTTACATAATATATTTATGTATAATAGAAAAGGTCCATTGATATTTTGTTAGAAATTCTATTCTTAAGTTGTTAAGAATATGAGTGACAGTATTTCTAGTACAAAGTATCATAAATAGGTTCACAATCGAGGATACTTCATAATAAGGACATGACTTATCCAGAAAGATTGTATTCATGTTTGTTACCAAGTTATTTATATGAGATATAAATAAGATGGAATGGTGAGTCTCATGCCATATAGCAAACATGATAGGCACTTATAAATGATAAGTAGGCCGAACTAGTAACACTTATGACAAGTACATGGAGTTTACCCTTGTCAATGTTTTATCATAAATCATATCAGTGCATATAATCTTTAGACCTGAGATAGCACAGTTATCTTATATATAGGTAGTTTGAGTTTGATATTGCTTTCATACTTATACTGTGTATGGGTATATGGGCATGTATTGGCTCCTACTAGTTATATATGGAGGTAGGTGTTGATCAAGATGGAATCTGTTCCTCTAAGTAAATAGAGATAAATTCCTATGTTCATTTAATTGTTCTTGATGTTTCAAGTTCCTGGTCAGGACAGATAGATTTATACAGAAAAGAGTTTCTGATGAAAAAATCTTTTTAATCAATAACTGGAATTAAAAGAGAACATAATATTCATTGTAACAACCCAAAAAAAAAAAAAAAACTGCAGAAAACAAAACGCAGCAGCCCCCCCCCCCCTTTCTCTCTCCCCAACTCCACTCTCCCCCTCACTTTCTCCCTCCCATTTTCATCCGGCCGACCAGCGTCAGTGCCGGTGAGGTACCGCCGGCCTTCCCCCGTGCCGAAACAACCACCAGGCGGTGGCAGCAGAGAGCAGGGGACAACAGAAGGAGAGAGAAAGAGAGAGGAAAGAGAGGAGAGAGGGAGAGCGCGCGACCGGGGGCCCGACTTCGCGGCGTCGCCTCGGCCAACTCCAGCGGCCATTTCCGGTGATTTCAAGTGCTACGGACTCCCAAGATGATGAACTTTCAGATGAGACCAGTGGTACCTCGTTTGGTGGCCGGAGGAAAGAGAACCGGCGAGGGAAAGTTGGAAGAAAATCATATGGGTTTCTCGATTTCCTATCACTTTTCTGGCGATCCGACCGTCGGATCGGAAATCCGAGGCCACCGATGGACTCAGGACGATGAGATCTTCGAGATAGGACTGGTCCCGCTCCGATCGGACACTATTTGAAAAAGGCGATAATCGGACGGTCCAGATCGCTTGGTGAGACTTTCGAACTTTTTCGATTTCTAAAGTTTAAAAATAATTTTATGATAATTATTAACAAAATTTGGACTTAAATTAGGTGCGATCGGATCGAGGATAGCTCACCGGCGTCGGGATTGCATTTTCAGCCAGATCCGGCTGCCCGACGGCCCGTCTCAGAACGTGGTCATTATTACAGTCAATCCTAGCATTTTCAGACGTTCTGGACGCATTCCAGGTGTCAGAATTGACATAGGTAAACCCGAACTCTAGGTTGCTCATTTTCGACGAATATCGATTTAGAATAAAATTCATAAAATATTTGTGGATGATCGAAAAATTATAATTCCTTTTGCAATAGTCTTATAATATTATTAGGGACCGCGGAGTGAAATTTTAGAATTTTTAGAGCTTGTTTGAGTGGATTTTTGGAAAAATGTCAATTATAGGGACTAAAACGTAATTTTTAAGATTTTGAGTATTGTCTGATTTGGAGGGCCCAGGAGGGGCCATGTGATATTGATGAGATGTGGTTGTGCAAATTGAGAATTTAGAAGTGTTATTTGAGCCTTTTTGCAGGTTGGGTAGGTCCCAGGTATAGGGGAAATTCTGCCGGATTTCCGGCACGAATTAGGCTGTCTATTGCCTCTTTAGAGTTTTATCTTAACTTAGTACTAATAAATTTATAATTTAATTATTAGGTGATCGAGGTCGGCTATTTTTCTGCATCCAGCAGCCACAATAGTCATCGGTGTACTGTGAGTAAAATATTAATTTTAATTGTAATTTCGATATTATTATATGTCCAAGCATGCCCATGCATCACTTATATACATATATTTATGTAGTTAAACTCTAGGCACGATTTATGTTGCATTCATAACTGTTAAAAGTGCCATGGATGTTGTTGTGGTAATTTGGAGCAGTGTGCGTGCGTTGGCGTGCGTGTGATGTGGTGTGGACTATGGATAGGACGGGGAGTCACGGCTTGAGTTCTTCGCTGGGACCCGATCCTTCGGGGGGTAGTCACGGCTTGAGTTCTTTGCTGGGACCCCCGATTTGGTTTATTAAGCGAAAGTCCGGCTTGAGTTCTTCACCGCACTGAGTTGGATTTAAGAGAGTCATGCAGGATCAGCTCCCATATGTTATTATTGATATTACTGGGTGTGTGAGTACTCCAAATTACCTTTTTGATGTTATGATGTGAAAATGTTGTTGATGTTGCATTTCACTCTACAGGGTGCATTAGTTTTAGATAGTTATAGAGATTATGGTTAAAATTGATATTTTACTCTCTGAGTCGAACGTTCACTCCTGTTCAATATTTTTTCAGGCTGCAGGAGGATTTTATTGTGGTTAACCTGCTTTTCTCCTTCGCAGGTTGCTTATCAATATTTGTGTAATTTTATTTACTCCTAGAATTTCCGCATGTGTTAGAAATGTTGATCTGATTTGGGTCTGTAAACTAAATTATTATTTTGGACCTGTAAACTTAATATCCTATGTATGTTTGATGGATTGGATGAGGGAGCTGAGCTCCCATTTATTTTTATGCTGATGAGTATATGGAGGGTGAGCTGAGCTCCCCAATTGAGTATTTATTGTGTTTACAGGTCGGGCGACTCAAAAACTCCCCGTTGGTAGGTCCATTTTATGGCCGGACTCTGTCCGGTGATTTCTTGATATTGGGCCCAAATGGGCCTTAGAGTTGGATTGATGAATAGTTAGGCTTACTACGGGCCTCGGGGGCTTTAGGCTGGCCCAGGTCCTAGTGCCGGTCCGGCCCATAGGTTGGGTCGTGACAAATGTGGTATCAGAGCTTAGGCTCTAGATTCATGGGAAATAATATAATTGGGAGTGTAAAAGGAGTCTTGTTAGGATGTTACATGCGGAGTATAGGATTCAGTTTCGTCTTTTTCTGTAATTCTTTGTTTCTCGATTCTGCGTTATACCTCGGGAAATATAAAAGTGCCTCAGTTAGTGTCTTGATTTTCGTGGAGTACATAGAAATGTGAAATAGAGTTAGCAGACAGGTTGAGGTCTATCATGAGGATACGTACTCCAAGAAATGCTATGTTTTTGTCAGTATGGGTTTAAATGGTGTGCCCATTTCATGCAAGGCACGAGTACATAAAGGTGAGTCTTGAAAGTACAGTTGCCCTAGATAAGGATGAGGATACCACTGCTGGCAGTCATCAGTGGATGACCTAGTCAGAGTAAGTTTATGATAATAGAAGATTCAAGAGAGATAAGAGATTAAGAGACCTAGTTGGTCAGGACGTATCATAGTAACTATACAATGTTCTCGATGTCTGCTCTGTAAGCTGCAGATTACAGTACCGACATGAGATTATTGTGTAGAGCTGCGTACTTCCCTGTAGTGCTTATGATGAGGATGTTGCAGGCAGTCTCTATTTTGGTACAGTAATACCAGAACAGAGTTCTATATCTGCAGAGAAGTTGGGAACTCCTGGTTAAGAGTCTAGAGTTAGAATATTGAAAGGTCACAGTTGGGTGATAATTAGAGTCAGTGACTCTGTTGCCCTAGCATGAGCTAGAGTTACAGTAAGAGTTGCCATCAGACCAGAGGCTTCGGACTAGTTGCAAAGTAAAGGTGACACCTATAGAGTGAGATCATCTAGTCATCAGTATGGAATTTTTGGATCATTTTTGTAGTACGACAGACGTTTTGCTTAGAGCTTAGTGAGAATAGTATATCTTGTGGGTATCAGTATGGAATAAAGTACAACCCTATTACTTAGAGAAGGTCGAAACTATGAATTGATGATTTGCAGAGCTATGATATGATAAAGGAGACATTAATTTGACATGGTTTTGGGCAAGGTGGTAAATGTAGTACCTTTGTTGCAGCAAGTTAGGGTATAGTCCTATCTTTTCAGAAGGGATCGAAAGTTATTACTAATAATGGTGACCAACAAAATAGTGCCCCAAATAGGACTGTAGAGTGTGGTAGAGAATAGTTGGCTCGGGTATCCTGCAGAGGATACAAGTTTCATTATAGGAATCATATATAATCAGATCACAATGGATGTAAATCCTTTGAATTGGATGACGGGTTTGGGTGCCCAGAATCTTAAGTTTTGGCTAACGGAGTAAACATGGAAAATAATAATAATGATAATAACATTTATAAATAAATAAAATTGCTGCAGAATCAGTTCTCGAGGTAGTAAGGGTATTATGTAAGCTAAAGGATAAGAATAGAAATCATACAATAAAAGTATGACTGTAATTTCCTGAGTTCCTTTCTAACTTTATATTGTTCAAAACAATAGTATAATCTAATTATAACAGTGTTAAGAGAAATAAATTAGCGAAGATAAGTTATAGAAGGCCGATGGATAGAGAAAGTGCAGGATGAAGGTTTGGACAATTGATTGCAAATGCAATATAATCTAAATGCCAGTGGAAGTACTAGCTAGAGTGGTCAAAGGACCAAATCTGAGTAGCACAGATATGTGATAACGCGGTAGAGACTCTGAAAGATATAGTTAGCAGGTACAACTGTCATGTTAGGAAGAAGAATGGAACCAGGGATAGAATAGTTAAGTTCTATTTTGGGTAAGACAAAAGAAATAAATGAAAGGACAATCTGAAGGGCGCATAATAAAAAGGAACAAAGTTAAGATATAGGGTAAGCTAATTGTTATTATTGGCAAGGTGAATGACAAGGATGGAGAACTCAAAATGGGACCATATTAGTGAGAATAGTGATAGAGGTGTGGAATCTAGTAATGTGATACTCATAGCATGATGTAGTTGAGATTGTGATAGGGGCTAAAATATAAAGCTTGGAGTAACATGATTGGATCATATTTTATTTATTCCCTATTTCTAAAGTGAAGTGGATAGTGATGGGGCAAGATTCTTTTAACTTGTTAACAGTATCAAGAAGATTAGGCGAGGAATACAATAATAATGAGCAAAAAGTAGACGGTATGCGATGATATTGCGGACTATCTAATTAGGCAGAGAAAAAGAAGTTAGTAAGCAGTAAGTTGAATAAAAGTTAATCTAAGGGATCGAATAGGTATGATGAGTGGAAAGAATTATAGACAATGACACATAGGTTTTAGGTTAAACTTTTGAAATAGTGAGAAGATAGTAGAAGTTCATTATGAATGTCAGGCAAGCATTGTTAGTGTGATCAACAGAATCACTTTGCAGTGAAGCAATGATGGCAGAACAACAGTAGGGGTAGAACGAGAAGTGACAAGTATGGGTGGTTATAAATCACTAGAAAGTTCAAGCATCAAATTAATGACCATAGATAAGGGTGGAATTAGTGTTGGAAGAATCTATTAGTAAGAGAAATCTTTCAGGAATCAACAAAAGTTAAGGGCACAATATAAATGATAATAGATATGAATCATAGGTCGAATATAAGTAAAGTTAATAAATTATAAAATATTATGTCAGGAAGGACAATGAGTACAGAAAGGGTTCATGCAGATGATACCTTATAGGTAGAGCACAATTGTGCTAGGAGATAATGAAATTTGGAGAGAAAAACCAAGAAACATAGGTTAAACATTATTATATGGACAATCGAGCGTAGTTGAATATAAGAGAATATTTTTCTTTCTTTTCAAGTTTAGCTCGTGTTTTTGATTCTAGAGCGTTATATAAGGAGCAGAGACTGAGGCAAGGAGACCTAGTTAATTGAGAGTTTGGTAGGCACCAATTCATACATAATTACCTGATATGAGAATGACAATAAGTACGTACCTAGTGTTAAGTATGAAAGGACGATCAGAATAGTGACAGGAGTCAAATGGAGTTAGCTACCAAGGATTGCAACTGTTTTAAACTATGAGCTAGAGGAAGTACTATTTATGGATGAGATTCAATAGATAAAATTGTTTCTAATGGAAAAAGTTGAGGTTGAAATTTGGAAAGCTATGGGCAGTATATGTGTGATTATATTAAGGAGAATGAACACATAAAGTATCTTACTTAGAATTAAGGCATGGCACACATTTTCCATAGCCGTGTTAGTTCAGATGGAACTTATAGTTTTGGGGCTCATATCCATCCAGGATAAGCAATTTCCTACTAAGGCTGGTAGGGAATGATAATGTTCCGATAGTTAAGTTGGGAAAAGGAGATACAAAAAGAAATTTTCTATGGTTAATTGTTACAAAAGGTGAAGAATGTGCTAGTAGGAGAAAATCGTAAGGTTAGAATTCCTGAAGTAATAACTAATAATCAAGATAAGACTAAGAAATAAAATGAAAGTTAAAGTTGACGATGGGATGGACATTCTTGAAAGGAAAAGGTGTAAGGATGAGATAGGACTAAAAATTAAGGAATAAGTACAGCTGGTTGAAAAGATATCAACAATACCAAAAATAGGAAAAGGGAAGTGGATAAGATGCAAAGGACATGAAGAAAGCTCGATAGAGCCAGTTATAATGATGAGGATAAGGAGGAATAGGTATGCTAGGAACACACTAAGGGATGTTTAAAATAAGTTATTATGAGATGATAGATTAAAGGAGTAGTGGAGCCTCGATCTGAGTGCCAGTGTGTCAGAAATAGGCCACATACTAAGAAGCTAAAGAAAGAAGTCTAGATATTTCCATTCCAGAGAAGGAGTGAGAATTGATAAAGTCGCATTGGATTGAGTTGTCAGGGAATATAAACACTTTTGTTACCTAGAAGGAGGGACCCAGTTTACTTTCCAATGTTGATAAATGATACACTTGGCCCCTGGAGGAGACTCTACCTGACTAGTTACATAAGATGGATAGAGGTTGGTCTAAGTACCTTAGTAATGACACAAAAGAGATTAAAAATTTGGAGTATTATGGGAGTGAGAAGATTTATAGGTATTAACCACTGAGGTCATAAGAAGAGTGAAGATCTCGAACAAGATGCCTAGATTAGGTGCTACATGAAAGCTACTCATAGGATACCATGGAATAAGGAACATAAGTTATGTCATTGGGGAAACAGAAATTATTAAAACAAAGGAATGATGACTGAAGTCACCAAGAGACATGTTGAGGCGTAATAAAAGTGAGGTAAGCACCAAAGTTGATTGAAGTTATGAGACATCAAGTCAAGAACAGTTAAGTGTAGCAAATACTTGAAATGTCAGAAAAATGGTCAATGAATAGTAGAATCAGAGAGCGGTAAATGTCATATATAATATACAAAGAGTTTGAAGAATAAATGTTTTACCAATCTCTGCATAGCTGGAGGATTAATGATTGAACTTGTTCCGATAATCTTCTTTTTCATATCTCTTGTTTATTCGAAAATTCGAGGACGAATTTTCCATAAGGAGGGAAGAATGTAACAACCCAAAAAAATAAAAAAAAAAAAACTGCAGAAAACAAAACGCAGCAGCCCCCCCCACCCCCTTTCTCTCTCCCCGACTCCACTCTCCCCCTCACTTTCTCCCTCCCATTTTCGTCCGGCCGGCCAGTCTTGGTGAGGTATCACGCCCTCCCCGTGCCGAAACAACCACTGTGCAAAGAGCAGCGGGTGGGACAACAGAAGGAGAGAGAAGGAGAGAGGAAAGAGAGGAGAGAGGGAGAGCGCGCGACCGGGGGCCCGACTTCGCGGCGTCGCCCCGGCCGACTCCGGCGGCCATTTCCGGTGATTTCAAGTGCCACGGACTCCCAAGATGATGAACTTTCAGATGAGACCAGTGGCACCTCGTTTGGTGGCCGGAGGAAAGAGAACCGGCGAGGGAAAGTTGGAAGAAAATCATATGGGTTTCTCGGTTTCCGGTCACTTTTCTGGCGATCCGACCGTCGGATCGGAAATCCGAGGCCACCGATGGACTCAGGACGATGAGATCTTCGAGATAGGACTGGTCCCGCTCCGATCGGACACCGTTTGAAAAAGGCGATAATCGGACGGTCCAGATCGCTTGGTGAGATTTTCGAACTTTTTCGATTTCTAAAATTTAAAAATAATTTTATGATAATTATTAACAAAATTTGGACTTAAATTAGGTGCGATCGGATCGAGGATAGCTCACCGGCGTCGGGATTGCATTTTCAGCCAGATCCGGCTGCCCGACGGCCCGTCTCAGAATGTGGTCATTATTACAGTCAATCCTAGCATTTTCAGACGCTCGACGCTGCCTGTGTGTCGAATTGACATAGGTAAACCCGAACTCTAGGTTGCTCATTTTCGATTTAATATCGATTTAGAATAAAATTCATAAAATATTTGTGGATGCTTGAAAAATTATAATTCCTTTTGCAATAGTCTTATAATATTATTAGGGACCGCGGAGTGAAATTTTAGAATTTTTAGAGCTTGTTTGAGTGGATTTTTGGAAAAATGTCAATTATAGGGACTAAAACGTAATTTTTAAGATTTTGAGTATTGTCTGATTTGGAGGGCCCAGGAGGGGCCATGTGATATTGATGAGATGTGGTTGTGCAAATTGAGAATTTAGAAGTGTTATTTGAGCCTTTTTGCAGGTTGGGTAGGTCCCAGGTATAGGGGAAATTCTGCCGGATTTCCGGCACGAATTAGGCTGTCTATTGCCTCTTTAGAGTTTTATCTTAACTTAGTACTAATAAATTTATAATTTAATTATTATGTGATAGAGGTCGGCTATTTTTCGCATCCAAAGACCACAATAGTCATCGGTGTACTGTGAGTAAAATATTAATTTTAATTGTAATTTCGATATTATTATATGTCCAAGCATGCCCATGCATCACTTATATACATATATTTATGTAGTTAAACTCTAGGCACGATTTATGTTGCATTCATAACTGTTAAAAGTGCCATGGATGTTGTTGTGGTAATTTGGAGCAGTGTGCGTGCGTTGGCATGCGTGTGATGTGGTGTGGACTATGGATAGGACGGGTAGTCACGGCTTGAGTTCTTCGCTGGGACCCGATCCTTCGGGGGGTAGTCACGGCTTGAGTTCTTCGCTGGGACCCCCGATTTGGTTTATTAAGCGAAAGTCCGCTTGAGTTCTTCACGCACTGAGTTGGATTTAAGAGACCTGTACAGGGGATCAGCTCCCATATATTATTATTGATATTACTGGGTGTGTGAGTACTCCAAATTACCTTTTTGATGTTATGATGTGAAAATGTTGTTGATGTTGCATTTCACTCTACAGGGTGCATTAGTTTTAGATAGTTATAGAGATTATGGTTAAAATTGATATTTTACTCTCTGAGTCGAACGCTCACTCCTGTTCAATATTTTTTTAGGCTGCAGGAGGATTTTATTGTGGTTAACGTGCTTTTCTCCTTCACAGGTTGTTTATCAATATTTGTGTAATTTTATTTACTCCTAGAGTTTCCGCATGTGTTAGAAATGTTGATCTGATTTGGGTCTGTAAACTAAATTGTTATTTTGGACCTGTAAACTTAATATCCTATGTATGTTTGATGGATTGGATGAGGGAGCTGAGCTCCCATTTATTTTTATGCTGATGAGTATATGGAGGGTGAGCTGAGCTCCCCAATTGAGTATTTATTGTGTTTACAGGTCGGGCGAGTCAAAAACTCCCCGTTGGTAGGTCCATTTTATGGCTGGACTCTGTCAGGTTGATTTCTTGATATTGGGCCCAAATGGGCCTTAGAGTTAGATTGATGAATAGTTAGGCTTACTACGGGCCTCGGGGGCTTTAGGCTGGCCCAGGTCCTAGTGCCGATCCGGCCCATAGGTTGGGTCGTGACATTCATAGCAAATAGAGTTTGATATAAACCATGACTCCAGCTTGAGTTTGGATTTTGTAACAGAAAGATTCCAGTGCATGGTAACATATGATTATAGGTTCATTTAAGGTAAACCTTATTATTAATTGGGTGGCCATGGCATGCTACGCTAGGCATTAACCATGGTCTATGAGGTGCATAAAATGATTTAGAGAAATCATTTATGGTGAGAAAGAGTTCTGATGATATTAAGAGTTGATATCATATCTCATTGTCAATTAGTGATGAGCCTAGTAAGTCACACATATACACAAGTTATCACCTAATTAAATATGATTTAATTAATTAATTAAAGAGTTCAATTGATTAATTAAATAGGTTTGGTTTGCAATTAGATTACAAAGTCCCTAGCATGACTTGAAACCAAATCAAGATTATTGGATGTATAGTATAAGTTAAATTTATATTTAAAGTGTTTAAATATGAATTTAATTAACGAGAAATTAATTAATAGAGATTAATTAATTAATTTATATTTGATATAAATTAATTAGAAGAAGAGAAATAATTATTTTGGGTTAAGAACTCCGGATTAGTGCATTTAAGGCCTAAAAATTGACCATTTGGGCAATAGTTAGTATTTTGGCCATAACTCACTCAAAACAGGTCCAATTGACCTGAACTTTTTACCATGAATAGTTGAGACATATATCTACAAGTCTTATGAAGACACCAAAGCCCAGAAATGACCATAAGCAAGTCAAATAGCTTGCACAGGTTCGGGTCCAAAAACTAGTCGAACCTAAAATGACCTAAAGTGACCAATTTTAATGCACTTTGACCAGCAATAGTAAAATGACCATAACTTGGTCTAGTAAACTCAGAATGACCTGAAATTTTGCCCCGCGTGCAATAAGACATAGATCTAATAGTTTTTAGTTTTGACCAAAACCCGAAAACTGAGGGAACTAAGTCATCCGGTTAGGTCAAATTAGTATACCGGAATCGGACAAATTGCACTAAAGTGCACTATACATGGAAATGAATTGGGTAACATGTACCAACACTAAAAGGCTATAAAATGTAACATATTGGTAACATTGAAACCTAATTCACCTAGACTGCATCGAGGGTCGACATCTTAGGTTGATTAAGGAAATAATAGATTCGATAAATTAATTATTGAACCTTATTCTTAGAGACAGTTTAAATGAGTACTGAAACACTTCAAATTGTGTTTCTCAATTAGCAAAGACTCAGGGAAAGGGAAGGAAACACTGAGTCAGAGGCAAGAGACAGTTATCAGAGGTTTGTGCACAATAGTTATTTCTTTTGAATTTTTCAATTGAAATAAATTATGATTATTTGTATGTTATTGTTTTAAATTGTATTTGTGGACAATAATTTTGACTTCTCATTTTCTACTTAAAAATTTAATTGAACATTATAGTTTTAAATTGTGTCTGTGCACAATACTTTTATATTCACTGCTTTTACTAGCAAATTTATTTGGAGAAATGAGTTATGAATAATTTTTTATTGTTTTGGTTTTGGGAATATTATTTGGAAATTATTGTATTGCCTACTTTGTAAATGGAAATTTTGAGATAAATTATGTTTAGTGGTATCGGAGCAAAGTAGGGATGGTGATACGTAACGCCTACGATTCTTGGGAACTCTCACGCGTGAACCCAGGAGCTTGCAGGGATGGCGATACGTAACGCCTGCAAGTGCTCTGATAAGTACACTATATTCCTCCCTCTTTGACTTGTCGTGGTGTACAACACGGCATGTATGGAAAAATTGTGTCATGGCCTAAATTGTGTTATCGATTGGCAACACTGTATTCTTCAGTTATTTGATCAAATTGTGTTATTGATGGGTAAAACTGTGTTATTCAGTTATTTGATTAAATTGTATTATCAATTGGCAACACTTTATTCTTCAGTTATTTTGATCAAATTGTGTTATTGATGGGTAAAACTGTGTTATTCAGTTATTTGATCAAATTGTATTATTGATTGGCAAAACTGTATTGTTCAGTTATTTGATCAAATTGTGTTATTGATTGGCAAAACTGTGTTACTCAGTTATTTGATCAAATTTGTGTTGTATGAACTTTGTAAATTGTGAAATGGAATTGTGAATCATTTGATTTGTGAATTGTCAATAAAAGACTTATATATCGCATTTCAAATTGTAATTGTGCACCACTGAGTAAATTTTACTCAGCGATAGCTTTTCATTGCTATCGCAAGTAGACAGACTAACAGGGCAGCAGACTAGGCTGCTAGTGCTTCAGTGAGAGATCATCGGGTATATTGAGTATACCATATTTTGCATTTTGTATTATAATGTATGATCATTGTATGTATATAGTATTCTTGGTTTTGAGTAGTTGTAAATTAAAATTGTACATTGAAGTTGTAAAAATAAATTGTGAATTATTTTGGCTTGAAAAATTTGTACTATATTTCTTTTATCTCAGCCTTTGGAAATATTGAAAAATTATTGTGATTTTGAGTTGAGAAATATATTGTGTTGATTAAATGTTTGAGTTTGAGATTGAGAAATATATTTGAAGTGCTTTTTACTGGTTTTTGAAGAACTGCTTTATTCAAAATACAGATGGCACTTCTCCAAAATTTTTACAGAAATTACTAATAATTCAAATGTGTTAGCTGTTTCACTTCAGTTCAAAAAAGTTTTTTAACACCTGTAAATAGTGCTCACCACTGTAAAAAGAAGTAAGAAAAGTTTTAAAATCCCTTGTAGTGTATTTAATGGGTTATCAGTAGACGAAGTTGGTAATTCATTAGGTATACCACGGGATTATGTCATGCCTTACAGAGGGGTAGGGTGTGACAGCGGGAATGGGAAACGAGGGGAGAGAGAGAGAGAGAGTAAAAGTTAAGAAACTATAAATTAATAAGGGTAAATTTGTCATTTTGCTTATTATTAACAATAAATTATTTTTAGTTGGATAGAGGGACCTTTAATTTTGATAGAAGCAAAATTGAGAGACTAAGTAGTTTAATTTCCTAAATGTAGGGACCCAAGTCTTAATGGGAAAACATAAGAACTAAATAGTAAATTCCCTTTTATTTTTGAATATTGGATCCATAATAAAAAGTTGCATCCATCTATCTCCGTTTTAGTCAAAGAATAAAATTGAAATTTTTTTACTTTTGCCTAATCTTTCAATGTTATTTTTATCCTTTACTTCTATGTACCCACTAAGTCATTGTATATATATGTTCATAAAGAGAAGAAATGTATATTTGTATTTTTCAAATGGCATAGTTTTTGTTATACATCACCAAATCACCACATAAAAAGTGGAGTAATTGAGGACAAATTTGTTTCTATAATCTTTGCTTCTAGCCCTCCATTTCACATTTTCGTCCTATAAAGAAGCCATATCCATAAACAAACCTATTCAAGATGGTAACTCTTTAATCATAAAGGAACTTTTTAGTTATGGTTGTTAAAGAAAAATTATAAAAGACCCAACACATGGACTCAAATATATGAATTCTGAAGGAGCGGAAGCATAAAAAACACAAGTTTATATCATTGAATTCAAAAATTTCTCACCTAGGGTCACATGCATCGTGTAAGATTTATTTTTATCTATTTGATTTCAATAATAAACAGTATATTAAAACTCTTTTAATATGTTTTGGATCTAGATTTGTCATTTAAGATTTTAGAATAAATCAGATTAACTCATTAGAATCCTAGATTAGATCAAGAATAAGTGCACTAACCTTTTGATGCACTGCAGTGTGTTTGACACCTTTGGGATGCTCCTTAGGACACCAGATGTTGTCCCTCTAGCTTGTCCACACCAAGATCACCTATGGCAGCCCTTGAACAGGTTCTAAAGCTTTTTCTATGAATTAGAAAATCAAGTTTTGCCTTTTGAGAGATTACAGATGTAAACAAGACACTAGAAATAATTTTTAGTATTTTAAATTCAAGAGATTGTTTGTTAATCTCTTTGAATTGATGAGAGATGAAGAAGAAGAGAAGGGAGAGCAGCCAAGGGTGGTGGCATAAAGAGATGAATGGCAGCTTATTATTTTTGTTCTTTCATCCTTACACTTATATAGCTAGGTCATCACTTAAAACCCTTGCCACATGTTACCTTTTGATTAGCTCTAGGTTTAATTGACCCAATCACATTGTGCCAAGTGTCAAACCTATATTTAATCTTGACTTTGATCATCTTACATGATTAAAAGACATATGGCAAGCTTATGTGTAGTGCCATGTGTCACCATTTCATGGTGCCACATGTCACCCTGTGAAATGACCAAAATACCCCTGTGTCTTAATTTTGAGTTCTCAACCCAAAATAATTATTTCTCTTCCCAAAATAATTATTTCTCTTCTTCTAATTAATTTATATCAAATATAAATAAATTAATTAATCTTTATTAATTAATTTCTCATTAATTAAATTCATATTTAAACACTTTAAATATAAATTTAACTTATACTATACATTCAATAACCTAGATTTGGTTTCAAGCCATGCTAGGGACTTTACAATCTAATTGCAAACCAAACTTATTTAATTAATCAATTAAACTCTTTAATTAATTAATTAAATCATATTTAATTTGGTAATTACTTGTGTATAAATGTGATTTACTAGGCTCATCACTAATTGGCAATGAGACATGATATCGACTCTTAAAATCATCAGAACTCTTTCTTACCATAAATGATTTCTCTAAATCATTTTATACACCTCATAGACCATAGTTAACACCTAGCATAGCATGCCATGACCACCCAATTAGTAATAAGGTTTATCTTAAATGAACCTATAATCATATGTTACCATGCACTAGAATCTCTCTGTTACAAAATCCCAATTCGAGCTGGAGTCATGTTTTATGTCAAACTCCATTTGCTATGAATATTATATTCTCTTTTAATTCTAGTTCTTGATTAAAAAGATTTTCTCATCAGAAACTCTTTTCTGAATAAATCTATCTGTCCTGGCCAAGAACTTGAAACATCAAGAACAATTAAATGAACATAGGATTTTATCCTATTTACTTAGAGGAACAGATTCCATCTTGATCAACACCTACCTCCATATATAACTAGTAGGAGCCAACACATGCCCATATACCCATACACAGTACAAGTATGAAAACAGTATCAAACTCAAACCACCTATATACAAGATAACTGTGCTATCTCAGGTCTAAAGATTATATGCACTGATATGATTTATGACAATGCATTGATAAGAATAAACTCTATGTGCTTGTCATAAGTGTCACTGGTTTGGCCTACTTATCATGTATAAATGCCTATCATGTTTGTTATATGGCATGAGACTTACCATTCCATCTTATTTACATCTCATATAAATAACTTGGGAACAAACATAATTATAATCTTTCTGGATAAGTTATGTCCTTATTATGAAGTATCCTCGATTGTGAACCTATTTATGATACTTTGTGCTAGAAATACTGTCACTCATATTTTTAACAACTTAATAATAGAATTTCTAACAAAATATCAATAGGCATTTTCTATTACACAAAAATATATTATGTAAACGGAAAAGTAAAAATGCCTTTTATTAATAAAATATGTACAAGATACATACTAAATGATATGCTCTAAGGCATACTACTAACAGATCCTAACCCATATTCATACAACTCTAAGATCTTCATTATATTTGTTTCACTAGTCACCATATAATCACATGAATGAAATGAACTATATAGATTAGTTCACAGTCTATGTGTACCTTATTTGCGAAAATCAATTGCTCCATAACTTGTTTGAAATGAGAGCCTCCAAAGATTAAGAATTGGGCTTGTACACACACAAATGCACACTCATTTGTCCTTTTGTTACTCATTACAAAAGGCTAGTAAGGCTCTTATATATACTTACTCAAATAGTACCAACCTTTTGGCTAAAAGTTGCATTACTTCATACATGACTTTTGGATTTTTTGTTGCCTTTTGATAATATACATTACTTTTCATGCGGTTGTTCTTGGTATTAATTTTAAGTCTAATGGATTTGAGTTGATCCACATGGATGATCCAAACTATATTTCCAACATCTCCCACTTACACATGATGGGTCAACTCTCATTTTAAATTCTGTAATTTCATACTTCACAAATAGATCGTGTGACTAGTGCATACTTCGAGAGCTCGGTTGCTATATACCTGTTAGGATAGTATAGTATATCGATTGATGAATCTTAAAGTAGATGTGTTATGCAACGCCCTATATCATTTATCACATTTAAATCTCTTCTGATCTCATTCTATATACTGAGTTTATCTGTAACGATCGGGCTCCAACCACTAGAGGAATTGTCTGCTTTGGCCATAAGCCTCACGGTTTTATCCCATAGGTGGAATGGAGAACTTCCTAGGAGGTCACCCATCCTAGGATTTCTCTCAAGCGAGCACGCTTAACCCTAGAGTTCTTCCAACTCTCCAGGCCATTCCATCAAAAGGCGCCTCTAGTGATTAGTTTCCCCATTTTATATATCATTACTTTTTGAACCCAAGACCATTTCTGTGCTTTGCCGATGTGGGATTTGCCTAAGGGACCTTTCTCCCCCCCTTTTGGGACTCAGCGTCCTCACTGAGGTTTGCCCCACCATCGCCCTAGAGGACACGCGAGCGGCTCTGATACCAATTGTAACGATCGGGCTCCAACCACTAGAGGAATTGTCCGCTTTGGTCATAAGCCTCATGGTTTTGTCCCATAGGTGGAATGGAGAACTTCCCAGGAGGTCACCCATCCTAGGATTTCTCTCAAGTGAGCACGCTTAACCCTAGAGTTCTTCCAACTCTCCTGGCCATTCCACCAAAAGACGCCTCTAGTGATTAGTTTTTCCATTTTATATATCATTACTTTTTGAACCCAAGACCATCTCCGTGCTTTCACATTGGCAAAGCACGGAGATGGTCTTGGGTTCAAAAGTAATGATATATAAAATGGGGGAACTAATCACTAGAGGCGCCTTTTGGTGGAATGGCCTGGAGAGTTGGAAGAACTCTAGGGTTAAGCGTGCTCGCTTGAGAGAAATCCTAGGATCCAAAAGGCGCCTCTAGTGATTAGTTCCTCCATTTTTTATATCATTACTTTTTGAACCCAAGACCATCTCCGTGCTTTGTCGATGTGGGATCCACATCGGCAAAGCATGGAGATGTCCCACATCGGCAAAGCACGGAGATGGTCTTGGGTTCAAAAAGTAATGATATATAAAATGGGGGAACTAATCACTAGAGGCGCCTTTTGGTGGAATGGCCTGGAGAGTTGAAAGAACTCTAGGGTTAAGCGTGCTCGCTTGAAAGAAATCCTAGGATGGGTGACCTCCTGGGAGGTTCTCCATTCCACCTATGGCACAAAACCGTGAGGCTTATGGCCAAAGTGGACAATTCCTCTAGTGGTTGGAGCCCGATCGTTACATCATAATTATGTTTATATTGCAAAGATAAACATAATTGATCGACCTATGAACACAAACTAAATTGATAATTCCAATGATCTTTCTCTTTTCATGATACTATTAACTTTAATTTAACTCGCTTTTCTAAAAATGCCCTAGAATGAATCTTTCATAGTCCTTTGGCAACACTTTAAGATAGTGATCAGTAAAACTAAGTCCTAGGTAACTGATTAGAGTTGCAAGGTACTAGGTAAAGATTACTTATAATCTTTAGGGTCTCATACAATACCAAGTAGATATCACACTTGTATTCCCCTTAATGAGCACAAATCGCACATGTGGTATGAATCACATGCTATGGTATTTGCTCCTATCCCATGAAGGTATGTATTTACTAAATACCATACACATGATAGTTTAGACATTCCAATGTCTAATTTTGAGTTCACTTGTCTACTCTTTTACATCAAAACTCACATTTAACGTTCAAGACAGGTAATGTGACTCAAATCACATATGGTCAATATAATTATTTAGCTTACAACCATCCACTGGTAAAGCTATAGAGGCTATTGCCTATGTGAGAAGGCTAATCTTTTTATCTGTCCAACATACCTTTCAAGTTCTAATATATGTTCCAAACATATATACTCACATATGTGTATGAATCCATAAAATAAGTTAGGCATATAAACATATTTGGGAAAATACAATATAAATATATTAACATCTAACCAAACCCAATGATTTAATATGCCTATTGTAAACTTTTTTTACAATAAGTTACTATGTCATACATATATGTGTACTTTATAATCATCTCTTTCTTACAACCATGTCTCTAACAAAATTATATTTAGAATCAATATGCTTTTAGATACCATAGTATCCTCTCAATTGTTTTTCAATGTTGATGTCCTAAATCAAATTGGTATCAACTAATCAACCCAATAATATAGTAGATATAATTGCATTAGCATAAGGGACTTTTCCAATTTGTTCTCTTTCAATTTCTCTGCTTTTATTGCCTTAATCCACCATTCATCATTTGCAGGGAACGTGAGCGATGTACCTATTTTATAATCACCTCACTCTTTATATCTTGTGGAGTAACTATAAATGTTTCCCCTTCTATCTCAAAATGATGATGGGAAACATTCATATGAGTTAATCGTCATGGCTAAGATTGATTAATTGACTCATCAATGTTAGAGTTACTCCTACTAGGACAAGCAATATACATTGGATTCTCTACAAGTTGTATTTTGATGGCAATTGAAACTTGTTTCATTGTCAATTGAAGTACTTTCACTTGGAAAAGAATCCATTTGGATATGTATAGTGGAAGCAGTCTGGTTTGCAATTTCATATAGAGATAGATCTTAATCTATCTCGCCCTGTCGAGAAAAATCATTTTTTAAGAATGTGAATCTTATGATTCAAATTTGTTACCATGCCACTATCTTGTTCACCCATAATACATATCCTTTGGACTGTTCTAAGTATCTTATAAAAATACATTTCCTTCCCATTTGATCTAATTTTCATGTTTATGAAAAGGATTGAGCAAAAACAGTACATCCTTAAGGTTTCAACAACACTTAAGTATAGAGTTGTAGTAACTAATTTAGATGAGTCAAGGACAAATGCAGAGGTAAGTAATTTATTACCCTAATAGGTGGTAGGCAAATTAATAGTCTTTTGCTCTTTTAGGACACATGGGATTTTCATATTGATATATAAATATAAACTAATATAAGAGAATAAGCAATAAAACTTAAATTCATGTACATCAAATTCCTATGCAATAACTAATTATGTTAATACTTATTTTACATTAGATTTAGAATTAAAAGTTCACTATGTTCCCAACTATCATCTAAAATTCTGAAGTGCAATAAGGTTAATTAATATAATTAATTATGTAAGGAACTCTAATCTTAAATTACTCAAATTAAATATTAAACAACAATATATTTAATATCTGATACTGCAATATTTAATAATACACACATACACATATGTATATCTTACATGCATCATTACTTACATATAAATAACTTTCGAAATATATATATATATATATATATATATATATATATATATATATATATATATATATATATATATATATATATATATATAACACCACAAGTAAAATAAAATAACAAAATTTCATATTCATATTAGATAAATAATTTAATTCAATCGCTAATCCATTTAGAGATATGAAATTCTAAAACAAATTTAGAAGCTAAAATTAGTTTTTAATAAAGTCAATTAAACTAATTTTAATTGAATCAAAATATTAATTTTAATTTGCCCCATGTAATTTTAGAAAACCCTTTTCTAAAATATAAATGAATTAAACCCTTTTAATTCTATTTCCTAATCATAGGAGCATTGATTCTAAAACAATTTTGGAATTACTACAATTAATTTCAGTGATGTCAATTAAAACTAATTTTAATTAATTTCATCAAATTAATTTATTTACCCTACTGTTTGTCATTTTTAATTTTAGAAACTTTTTTTTTCTAAAATTAAAAATTGAATTAAACAATTTAATTCAATAATTTATTTCTTTAATTGCCCTCAATTAATTTTAGAAAATAATTTATAAAATTAATATTTAATTAAATAATTTAATTCAATGGTAATAAATTAATTTTCCCTTTAATTAATTCTAGAAACTAATTTCTAAAATTAATATAGAATTAAACAATTTAATTCTAATGCCAAGTAAGTTTACATGCCACCTTGTATTAATTTCAGAAAACAATATTTCTAGAATTAATTTAAATTAAACACATTAATTTAAATCTCAATTTTGACAAGAATTAAAATTACTCGAATTAATAATTTAATTCAAGTTCTAATTCAATTAGGATTTAAAATTATAATTCTAATTGAATTAAACGATTTAATTCATGACCTAATTGAATTAGATTTAAATTTCATATCTGTAATTTTTTTAATTCAATAGTCAAGTGGGAAAGTCAAGTGGCATTGATTGTAAATCATTGAAAGTTGCATTTTTGCGATTTTCATTAACATTCAGAACAATTCTAGATAGAGGAAGAATTTATGAGAAGAACATAAATATTTATCCACATAAATTTAATTCATAAATCAACACTAATAACAACAACAATAACAATAATAATAATATATGCTATATTCATGTTAATTAGACTAGAAAATAAATACTTAGAGCTCTAATATCAATGAAGAAAAACTATAAAAACCCAAGACATGGATTAAAATACATGGATCCTAACCCATGTTCATACAACCTTAAGATCTCCATCATATTTTGTAACACCCCTCACCCGTCTACAGTGTAGTCGAGCAAGGTGTGCTACATTCGGTGCCGAAGCACCCTATCCTGTCTTGTCATGTACAATATTAATTTAATTGTCTATTTAATATATTATCTTACGTGTAAATTTTTTTTTATCACATCTTATTTTTGTGGAGACCCAGACAGAGTCTCCTCTGTTTTATTAGTACATGGCGGGTTTCCTCATTTACCTGTTAAAAACCAATTATATCCATTTCACATGTCAATTATTCATATACCATATCATATCATTACTCATAGAATTTTTAAGAAAATAAACTCGCATTTCATTCATATAACATTACTTACAATAATGTACAATTATATATATACAATCCAAAATTTAGTTACATATCTCAACCTGATTTACAATATCTACTTATGTACAGTGATCCAAAATACAAAATTTAAATACACATGAGCCCTACCCAAAATGAACTGGTGAGGTGACAATCTACATTGTAGCAGATCTGCTCAAGTCCTGTCTAGGCTCTATTGCTACTATTGTGGGTCTCCTGTACCTACGCGATGGAAAAACCAACGTGCTAAGCATAACGTTTAGTGGTGAATAAATAAGGAAAAATAACTAAACAATTTAAAAACTTATTTCACGTATAACCTTATAAATAAATATCAATTTTCATGTATTTAAAATCTTTTACATGTTTTCTAGAACTTTGGAAGTAAATAAGCTAATAGGGATCTTTTCTGTGCATATACCTTATCTTCAGTCTTATAAAATTTATATTAATGATTTTCTCATGTGCTTATTTATATTTAAGTCTTATTGCTTTTATCTATGCCCAAGTAACCTATGACAGACTATAAAGACTGGATACAAGGGAGTATACTAGTTAGACATTCATATGTCTACCCAATATACAACGGTCATATCAGGCACTAGGCCAGCGGGCAGGCATAAGTCAGTAATAATGAAAATTGGCACTATGGTCATCAGGCAGGCATATAGCCAGTAGAACAATCATCTTAGACATATGTTGTCTGTCAATGATTATCCCTATGGGCAGTACTGTAATATGTAGTCTCTAATTGGTATACCAATCGATTCAAGCTATACAAATGAGTCTAGGAGTACTTTGGGCAAAATAATGTTATTTCATACCTATAGTTCCATTAATTCATGTCATTTTTATGCTTAACAAAGTATTCTATTTTATTTCATATCATATGCTAAGTTATTTTATGAACCTTTCTCAAGGTCTAGAATTTGGCAGTTTCTAGAGTCTGTCTCTGTCTATTAATTGGTCATATTATAGTCATTTTTAGGCCTAAGGTTCTTCATAAAAGTTGTTACCTTATGTCTTATAGTTACTAAAAAATTTTTATTACAATTTTTCAAGTTTTATAAAATTAATTATGGCCAAATCACTGGCCTAGACTCATGTACCCTGTTCAGGTCACAAACTTTGACTCCCATTTTAGGGTTCTTATGTTCATAATTTAAGGACCAAGTCTAAAACAAAGTTGGATCCTTGTTTCTTAGGGTTCCAGATCAGTATGGCTTATCCTAATTAGAGCTTTCTAGTGGGAGATATGGCTAAATGAGTGTTCTGGGGTCAAATGATCACTTAGGTAATTTCCAGAATTCATATACTAAATTAACTAATAAATTGGCCTAGTTCCCTTAGTGTCTGGATTTTGGTCAAAAGACCAATTTTGTAAATCTATGTCTTATAAAAATTTTGCCACTTGTTTCATTAAATTTGGGTTTTTGTAGACCAAGTTATGGCCATCTTGCCAAAACTAGTCGAGTGAGCTTTAGTCCAGGAAATTCTAGGCAGAATGGTGCAGGTCAGTTTGGCATCCTAAATTGAGTCAATAATTTCATTTGGTTAGAGGCATTTCTGGGCTTGGTGTTCTCAATGAAAGTTGTAGTCCTATGTCTAACCTTTCCAATGGTATAAAATTTAGGTCATTTGGACCTGTCTAGAGGGAGTTATGGCCAAATGAAATGAACATGTACTGTTCATTTGGTCATTTTTCTAGGTTTAGTGTTTGAATACTCGGATTGGGACAGTAAATTGACCAAGATTTTGACAGAATTTGGGTAGGGTTTCTTCATAAAAAATGGGGTATTTTGAGTCTAGTTTCACTTCCAATTGGCCTCATACCAATTGGAGTATTATAGTTATGACTCAAATAGTACACTGGACTCATAGGTCCAAATTCCTGTATAAGAGAAGCACTCTCAATATTCATTCCTCCTTACTCCCAACTACAATTTATCATTCAGAACACTTCAAATGATCAACAAACAATCTCAACAAGATCAATCTCAAGCCATAACACCAAGGTACCAAAATTAATTCAAACCCTAACTCAAAATTTCTCAAATCATGCAAACCTTATACCAATCATCATATATATCTTGTCTTCCATCTATTATAAGTTAGAAATTGGATTTTATTACAATTAATTCCATTATCCATCACTACCCTAGGCTGGCCAAAATTTGGCCATGTAATATACTCAACAATCCTTTTTAATTTCTTTCAATTTTTACTTCCTTATGCATGCTTAACATAGTTTAAGAAGAAAGAAAGAGTTACATAGCACTAACCTTTTGTATCTCAATTTAAGCTCCCCAAAACTTCAATCTTTCTTCTTTTTGTTGTTACCAATAGCTCTTCCAAGACTAGAAATCAAGTTTTTGTGAAGATAACTATGGGTTTTAGGGTGAAAAACAAGAGAAAATTAAGCTTTGTGAAACCAAAAATGGTGGAAGGCTCTCTCTCTCTATCTCTCTCTCTCAAGATTTCGGCTAGCATGAAGTATGGGGAGAAGATGACCAATTTTTAACTTAAATTTTTTTTCTTTTTCTTTGTTTTAAGAAGGTTTGTTTAAATGTGATTGGTGGATAGATTTTAAATGACATCATTATGATGTCATAATTAATCATTATGATGTTATAATTAGGCATTTGATTCATTTTCTTCCTCTTTCTTTTCTATTCATTTTCAATTAAATTTTTAGCAATATTATTCATATTTTATGTCATATAAATTATTTACTTAATTGGACAAGTTGGCCAAAAATCACCTCTAAAGGCGAAATGACCAAAATGCCCTTCGTTTTGCTTAACGGACTAAAATTGTCTATATTGATCTAAAAATTCTCCTAACCTTTTCATTCTAATGCCATCGAAACCTTAATGACTCTTCTCTGGAGTCTCAAAAATTATTTTACAGGGTTTCCCTACGAGTATAGGGTCGACAACTGTCTTTACAGTCGCTTCCCGTTAGGTCACCCATCGCCGGGGCACCGGCTCATTTAACTTCATTGTATTTTATTTCTAAAATTTTTTCTACATTTTTCTTACACTTATTTGAATTATTTATAACTCTTCACTCTAGTTTATATATAGTTTCAGTCATTTTAGCTGTCAGGACAGACATTGGACACTAGAACAGTCGAATGCACGGACTAGCTAAAGTGAGAGTGTTACATATTTGTTTCACTAATCTACCATATAATCACATGAATAAAATTAACTACATAAATTAGTTTACAGTCTAGATGTATGCCTTATTTGCATAAACAAATTACTTCACAACTTGTTTAAAATGAAAGCCTCCAAAGATTAAGAACTGCGCTAAATTTGCACACACACAAATACATACTTATTTGTCCTTATGTTACTCATTACAAAAGGTTTGTGAGGCTCTTATATATACTTACTCAAAGTGTACCAACCTTTTGGCCAAAAGTTGCATTACTTCATGTATATAACTATTAAGAAGAGTTGTATCTATTCATATAATTACATCATTTAACTAATGTACATGACTTTTGGATTTCTTGCTGTCTTTTGGCAATATATATGACTTTTCATGTGGTTGTTTTGGTATTAATTTTAAGTCTAATGGATCCAGGGAGATCCACATAGGTGACCCAAATTATATTTCCAACAATTGTTATAGAGAACCAAATTTCCATTTGGCTTTATGCTCAATTTTATCCTTGTATTTATTGGAGATGTTCAATTTAGCCAATTTTTAACTTTTAGTCCAAATTAACCTAGAAGTTTCAATTTAAGTTTAATTGAGCTCAAAAATCAAGAAAATCAAATCAAGGTTCTTAATTTTCTGGCTAAATAAAAAAATCTGGAAGTGTAACCCAAAAATCAAGAAATTGGACTTCTAGATTTTTTGTTTAAATCAGGAAATTTAGAAATTTAGTGCATAAATTTTAATTTTTGGGCTAATTGGAGCTTAAATTAGAATTCCTAAGTTAATTGATAGGTATACAAATTCTTTATGTTCTATATTATTTTCCATGAAAAATAAAAATAAGAGTTTTCTTATAAAATATAAAATGAAAATGATAAGTAAGTAAACCCTAAAATTATTGATTTTTGTGATGAAATTTTTATTGATTTTGGAATGAATTTGATGTATTTATTGATTTAAAATAATTTGGCTTGTCTTGTTTCTCCTCTTTCAACTTAGGGGTTTGTTAGGTTACTAAGATTAACAAATATTGGATTTGTTTACTTTCTCTTTGTTGATGATTGATTGTGTTTGTATTTGATTTGTATTGTTAGGGATTGATTTGTATTTGACATTACAAATTAATCTAATTCTGGGTATCAATCTCTCCTTGATTCTAGGTATCTTCTTTTTGCAAATGAGTTATAAGGAGAGAGACAGAAACGAGGGATAAGAGAGAGAAATGATAGTTTGATATGGTAGCAAGAAGGACGAGGAATTTGAGGGCTGAGAATTTTGCCAAGTATCTTGTGGATAATCTGAAAGAAGAGTACCTCATTTTCTTGCTTGAAACCATCGGTGAGCTGCTAGAGGATGTGGAGCTACCTGTGAAATCTCTAGCACAGGATATTCTCTAGGAGATGGAATCCATAAGTAGGGAAAGCCCTAGGCAATACCTTCTGTGATTCTGAAAATCCAGTGTTTGGTAAGTGATATGGGTTAGTGGAGATGCTATATCATGAGTTCATGCATGTAATTCTATATTTTTCTGAGAGAAAAATGTAAATTATAAATTTTGTACTTATAGATAGAAGATTATTTAGGTCAATCAACAAGCTGAAGCTTGCTTGGTTTGAGTGACTTGAGGATACGTGAAAATGCCATGGCTATAAGCTCTAGTGATGAAAATATGTTCTGTATCAAGCAATAGCTTACAGGCTTTAGTGTCATTTGTTTGCATTCAGTAGTTCATGTTGTCGAGTGAGAAGGAGATAACATCAATAGAGGAGGTGTGAGTTAGAGAGAGAAAGAGGCAGGCATGAAAGAGAAATAAATGCGAACATGGAGATGCCATATCAATAATTTGGGCTAATTTTTATCAGTCATCTCTTAACTCTTGAAGTTGTTACACTTTGGTCCTCTATCTTTAATTTGTTATAAAAAAATTCCTCAATTTTGAAATTTGTTACACTTCAGTCCCTCAATTTTCATAGTTTTTACACATCCATCCTTCTTTTTTAATTTATTACCATAAAATTTCTCAACTTTAAAATTTGTTACACTAAAACCTCTCAACTTTGGAATTGGTTACACTTCAATTCCTCAACTTTTCGAATTGAGTATTGTCCATAATAAATTCAAAAAGCAACAAGAAAGTATTTTGGAGGACTAACAAACAAATAAATAAATAATCGACTAGAAAAAATGAACACTAAAAAATTGTTTTTGAGATTTTGCTTTTTGGTTTTGAAAGAGAGAGAGCAAATAGTGGTTTACTTTTTGTTTTTATTGAGATAGAGGACAGAGAGGGAGAGTGATAAGAAAGACTACGAGAAAGATTAGATAGGGAGTCGAGAGAGAGCGCATCAAAGGAGAAATAGGTGAGGAGAGAGAGTGATAAATTTCATATGTGCATTTTTTTTTATTTTTTTTTATTTTACACTGTCCACTGTCAAGTATAATGTTGGTTGAAGATATGAGGGGTTTCTAGCATGAGAGATTAAAATATAATAAATTTTAAAATTAAAGAATTTTATAATAACAAACTGAAAATGAAAGACGAAAATATAACAACTTCAAAAATTAAAGGATCAAAGTGTAACAAATTTTAAAATTGAGAGATTTTATGATAACAAACTAAAAATGGAGAATGAAAATATAACAACTTAAAAAATTGAGAGATGATTGACAAAAATTAGCTGAACAATTTACACATTAAACTTTAAGAATGATACTCTTACAGCGCCCTAAATTCAATCGTGACAATTGAAAGTGTATTGACATTAGCATTAAGGATTTATTTTTCAAAAAAGTATAATGTACCTAAAAAAAATTGGAATAGATTATTTATTTCCAAAACGTTACAGAATAAGTAAACTGTAGAAGAAGGCATTGTTTGGTTAGAGTAAGTGAATGGTAGAACTTATTTAATTAAAAATAAATATTTTATTTCTAAAAATGAGATATTTTTTCAAACAAGGCTTCTGTAACGTTGAAAAGAAAGAAAGAGTGACGTTTTGGAAGCAGCCTTTACTCAATATTGCCGGCGCATATTCCACAACCAAGCCCAAACACGTGGCTATAATTCACATTTCGTAACAAACCCGAAACATATAATAGAGACTTTTTATTTTAATAATATAAAGTAATATTTATTTTTTATGTTTTATATTTTTAAAATCATACTAAAAGGTTGTTATTTAAATAATTTTATGGCTACCAAAAATTAAATTAAATTTTTATTCCTAACTAATTATTAATTATTTTTCTAAATATTTTTTATAAGAATATAATAAAATAATATCTTATACTTTAATAGCAACTGATATATCTTTGTTTTTGATAAAGATTTTAAAAATATAAAATAATTAATTTTAAAGTTTGAAATAAATTAATAAGTTAATAATAGATTATTTTATTGCTTTTTAAATTATATTAAGGTAAGTCTATTTAAATTAAATTAAATTTTTTATTTCTCAAAATGATTATTAATTATTTTTCTTTAAATATTGTTTTACAAGAATGTAATTTTCCTCCAAGTTACCGCATTTGGTTCAATGGACACAGGACAGCTTCTTCAAACATTTCTCCAAGAAATATAGTTTTCAACACAATCTCAATTTACTTGGCAAAAGTCTAGCTTCTTGTGGACTTAGTTAAAAATATGACCAAATCCCACATAAAGTTCTACTTCAATGAAGATTACAAAACCAGTATGAATTTTCGAAAGTTGTTCCTGCGTTCTTCACTTCTAGTCCTCCATTTCGCATTTTCTTCTTCCAAAGAAACCATAACCATAAACCAAACCATTCATGATGGTGAGTTTCTGATCTCTAGAAAAAATAATTTTGCATTAGGATTCTTTAGCCCCGGAAGTTCCAGGTTTAGATATCTTGGAATCTGGTACCATAAAGTCCGAGAGCAAACTGTGGTGTGGGTAGCAAATAGGAATGATCCAATCAATGGTTCCTCGGGAGTTCTATCAATTGACCGATATGGAAATCTCATTCTCTATAGCAACCATAACCAGAAAGTTCCTGTATGGTCGACAAATGTCTCAGTGGAGGTTACAGATACTTGTGTAGCTCAGCTCTTGGATACAGGAAATTTGATTTTGGTCCAAGATAGAAGTAAAAGAGTTGTGTGGGAAAGCTTTGATCATCCTACAGATACTCTGCTACCAGGAATGAAACTTGGGTTCAACCGAAGGAGAGGCATATACCGGTTCCCAATATCTTGGAGATCAGCAGATGACCCTGGAACCGGAAACTTCTCAATTCAGATCAATCGCAAAGGATCACCACAAGTCTTTCTTTACTGGGGTACAAAACATGTTTGGCGAGGCTTTGTTTGGCCTTTGAAAAGTGATGCAGGTGGATCCAATGTAAGTTTTGTCAACAATCAAGATGAGATATACGCGGCCTACTTTCTTTCTGATGCTTCTATTATCCTAAGGGTAGTGGTGGACTATTCCGGACTTCTTAAGAAACTAACTTGGCATGAAAAAGATGGCAAATGGAAAGAAATCTGGTTGGCGCCGATTTCTGGGTGTCATACATATGGATATTGTGGTACCTATGGACAATGTGATCCTGATGTCATTAGAAAATTTGAGTGCGAATGTTTACCAGGGTACAAACCCAAGTCCCCGAGGGACTGGCAACTAAGAGATGGATCAGGTGGGTGTGTCAGGAAGCGATTAGAGTCTACCTTAGCATGTGGGCATGGAGAAGGATTTGTGAAAGTGGCACATGTTAAAGTACCTGACACTTCAGCAGCAGCTTGGGTGAGCATGAATATGAATCCAAGGGACTGTGAAAAGGAATGCAGGAGGAATTGTTCATGCTCTGCATATGCAAGCATAGAAATTTCTGGGGAAGGTACCGGCTGTTTGACATGGTATGGCAAATTGATGGATACGGTACATAATATGGAAGAGGGATATGATATTTATGTTCGAGTTGATGCAGTTGAATTAGGTAATGTACTTTAGCCTTTAATAAATTTTGAACAAAACCATTGTATATAATCAGTTGACAAATTGGCTATGCATGAATATTGTGCTTGCGTTCCATCATTATGCCTTGCCTCATTATGCCTTGCCTTTCAACTTCCTTTTCTTTTTTACTTTGATGGAACAATGTTAATTCTTTTCGCTACTCAAACAGCTGAAATCGCCCAAAAATCAAATGGTTTTCTTAGGAGGAAAGATACTTTGGCCATTTTAGTAGTATCTGTTGTTTCAGCTTGGCTTGTCATCATCTTATTTGCATATTTGTGGCTCAAGAAGAAGAAGAAGAAAAGGGGTAAGAAACAAGATTTTGTATGATGGTATGTGCCTTGCCATGTATATTTATACTGCTGACTTGAATGAGCATTCTGGTTTCATCTTTTCAATGACAGTGAGGAACACATGGAGCGAAATTTGGCTTAATACAATTGGCTCATCCTACAAGGAAACTTCAGTGCAAAATGAAGTTGAAGATAGCATGAGTCATCCAGACATAGCATTTTTCAATCTCAGCACAATACTTGCTGCGACTAACAATTTCTCTCCAGCTAACAGACTAGGGCAAGGTGGTTTTGGTGTGGTTTATAAGGTAGATGCATATTTCTGTGCATATTTCTCAAAACTGAGTGCACGTGCTTGTCTTGGTCTCTTTTTGTCATTGTGAGGTTCTAAATGTCCAAACATGGTTTCAGGGTAAATTGTCTAATGGAAAGGAAGTCGCTGTGAAAAGACTATCGAAAAATTCAGCGCAAGGAATAGAAGAATTTAAAAATGAAGTTTTGTTGATTGCAAAACTTCAACACCAGAATCTGGTGAAACTCATGGCATGCTGCATTCAGGGAGAGGAACCAATGCTAGTTTATGAATATATGCCAAACAAAAGCTTGGACTCCTTTCTTTTTGGTAAGTCTTGTGTATATCCTACTCTCTTTAGCATTGTATTCTACAACTTGTCTAATTCTATCTGTTTCAACAATATGATTAATATTAATTGACAAAGTCTGCATAAATCAGCACTAATTCTAATGGAGATCTTTTATTAGATGAAAAAAGAAGGTCAATCTTGGATTGGAGAAAACGCTTTGATATCATCATTGGGATTGCTCGTGGAATCTTATATATTCATCAAGATTCTAGGTTGAGAATTATACATAGAGATTTAAAAACTAGCAACATCCTATTGGATGCAGAAATGAATCCAAAAATTTCAGATTTTGGACTAGCTAGAATCTCCAAAGGTGACCAAACTCAAGAAATGACAAACAGAATAGTTGGAACATTGTAAGTATGCCTACACACCCAGCAATAAGACAGAGAGAAACATTGCTAACAATGCAATTCTTTCTTACATTAAATAATTTGGAATGAGCATTATAACTATTCTTTTCTGTTTTGCATGTGCAGTGGGTACATGTCACCAGAATATGTGGTGTTTGGAAAGTTTTCAACAAAATCTGATGTCTTTAGTTTTGGAATCATATTATTAGAGATCATAACAGGGAAAAAGAACAACACCTCTTGTCAAGAGGATTCTTATCCAAGCATGGTAGAAAAAGTAAGTTCAGAGATTTGGGTCAATTATTCTAATCATTACTGGGATAAATTTTAACAACTGTCCCTGAACTTATATAGTTGCAACAGTACAGTCCTTCAACTTTAAAATGTAACATAAAACCTCCTAAACTTTCAAATTTTGCACAGTAAAATCCCTCTAACTTTCAATTATTGATTTTCCAATTAGAAACTAATGTGAACAACTCCCACATGGCATTTTGTCAACATTTATCTCTCATTTCTTATGCAAAGTGTAAAATTATTCTCTTTACACGTGAAAATTTATTTTACCTATAGAGAGGAGAATGATTCAATTTACACATGGCTTGAGAGATAAAAGAGAAATACTGACTAAGCTCCATACTGAAACTGTCTAGGTCAGCGTCTAACTGAAAAACCTGTAATTTGAGGTTAGAGGGTTTTTACTGAATAAAATTTAAAAGTTGATGGAGTTTTATGTTACATTTTTAAGTTGAGAGACTATAAAGTTACAACTAGATAAGTTCAGGGACAGCAATCAAAATTTATCCATCATTACTGAGTTCTGCAATGATTTTTCTTATGGTCATAAAACACAAAATTTGTTGCAATTTAGTCAGTGAAATTCAATTTTGTTGCAACAAAAATTAAAACTGGTGATCAAATTATGACCACTTGAAACTTTGTTACCACAATAACCATAAAAATATTGGATAAATTTTGACAACTGTCCCTGAACTTATCTAGTTGTAACATTACAGTCTTTCAACTTAAAAATGTAACATAAAACCAGATCAACTTTCAAATTTTGCACGGTAAATTCCCTCTAATCTCCAATTACCAGTTTTTCAGTTAGACGCTGACTTAAACAATTCCAGCATGGATCTTAGTCAGTATTTCTCTTTTCTCTCTCAAGCCATATGTAAATTGAGTCATTCTTCTCTTTATAGACAAAATAATTTTTTATGCATAAAGATAATAATTTTACACTTTACATAAGAGAAGAGAGAGAAATATTAACTAAGCGCCATATGGTAGCTATTTACATTAGTTTCTAACCAAAAAATCAGTATTTAAAAGTCAGAGAGATTTTACTGTATAAAATTTGAAAGTTTAGAGGGTTTTATATTACATTTTAAAGTTAAAGGACTGTAGTGTTACAAATATATAAGTTTAGAGACAATTATTGAAATTTATCCTAAAAATATTTTACCCTTGAAGATGCTTTTAGCACGTTATCTTCCAAACTGTTACAATTGTTTATGGGTTCATCTCGTGTATGATGATGTTATAGATATGGCATTTATGGAAAGAAAAAAGAGCATGGCAGATAGTTGATTCATCACTAAAGGAGTCTTGTTCTCCTCATGAAGTACTAAGATGCATCGAAATTGGGCTCTTATGTGTGCAAGAAGATGTATTGGAAAGACCGACTATGTCAGCTGTTATTCTAATGTTGAGTAGTGAAATTGATCTTCCTTCTCCTAAGCAACCAGCATTCATTTTTAGTAGCTTATTAGCAACAAAAGAAAGATTTTATTCTGTGGATGAGGAAGCAATTACTGAGGTTGCATGTCGTTGAATACATCCCTCATCAGTTACATAAACTCTTGGTATAGGGGATCTATAATATGCATTTACTGATACATGTATTTTTCTTGTTTAGACCCGAATCATTGTATAGCTTCAAAATACAAATGTATGTGGAATATAGATAACTATATAAATGTTATGAAAAAAGAATACTAAACGTTGCCAAGTAGTACTCTTTTTGAGATGGTATGAGAATTTGCCTTTATTCCATGTGACATATTTCAAAAATTTTAAGAGTTAAAGTTGTTTAATTGGCTATGAACATTGGTAATGATAATGTAAATTACTGGAAACTTTTAGTTATATTTCATTTTTTTTTTATTATATCTAGTTGTTTTTTTGGCGAATTGCTGGATTATTTTTTATTTTATTTTAATAATATAATTAAATATCTATTTATTATATTTTATATTTTTAAAATCATTCTAAAATTTTCTTCATATTAATAAAATTTTCAATTAATTATGTTAATGCAAATTAAATTTTATTAAAAATTTTAAAAATTAGTATTATTAGCTCGCCCGTTAGATAAGGGACATAAACGGTAATAGGCATTCCCGTGGACGATTATGCTTTTATTACATGATTTTAGGGCAAAAGTGTTTTTTTTTTTTTTGTTTCTTTTAAATCTAATATCAATCATTATTAAAATAAAATTATTAAATTAAACATTATCTAATACCCATAATTAAATTTATAATTGAAAAAAAAAAGTTAAATGAAATTTCAAACTCAATTAAGCTTTATTAAATAAAACTAATTTGGCTTTTAAAATAAAATTGCAAATATTTTATATTTTTAAATTCCAAATATTTTTATATTTTCAAATTTTTTTAATTATGTAAGTATTAATTAATGGTGGGCATAATTGTCAAATTTTGGTTTCAAGTAATCTTTACCTTTCAGATTCATATGTTTATAATTAAAAAAGATAATTTAAAATGAAACGTAGACTGAATTAGGTATTATCTAATAAAACGAATTTCACTAAATTTTAAATATTTTATATTTTTAAATTCTAAATATTTGATATTTTTAAATAATTTTTTTCAAATATGTAAATATTAATTAATGATGGATACAACTGTCCAATTTTGATTAATAGTTTTTTAGTCTTTTAACTTTTTTATATATTTCGGTTTATATAAGGGAATGCAATTTTCATCTAAATTCTTCTAGATCTATATTCCATTTTATTATTATTATACATTTAATGCATAACTTTACAATGTCTCAATGCCAGTAACTAATATGAAAATTTAAATCTATCAGACCCTGTTAGGTTAAATTTTACGGTAAAATTTATTTCATTTACAAATAAATTTCTTTGTTTAGTATATTTTCTATCAAAAATGGAATTCATTTCAAATAAAATGAATTTTGTGTTTGAAATAAATAAAATAAAATAATATATAACAAGAAGATAATTTTATTATTTGAAATATAATTTTAAGTTTAGAATTCATTTGTAAATTCTATTAATTTTGACGGAATTTGATTTAATTATATTAAATTCTATGAAATTGATTATTAAGAATTCCAAATGAATTTTCATTTAAACCAAATACTAACATTTTATATTTATAAATAAATTTTATAAAATTTTATGAAATTCATTTATACCAAACGCTGCTTTAAATTCAATTTCTTTCGTTGCAATAATATACAAATTGAAACACATATATGTTCATATTAATTTTTCTCTCTTTTTACACACAAAAGATCAGCTCTTGTACATTATATTCAGTATAAAAAATTAAAAAAGAAAAAAAAAAAAAACCTTATGGAACGGAATCGTGCATTTGATTACTAATCTTCATTACCAATTTTTTAGTGTACTATATCTAAACGATCTTTCTACTTCTGAAGCATCAAAGTGTCTCCTTTTTCTAATGAGCATTTGAGAAAAATTAGAACACATAATGTAACATTCAACCCAATCAAAATAAAACAACAACTAAGAAAAAGGAAGAAAGAAAAGAGCAAGAAAACAGAGTCCCCTTTTCTGCTTGAGCAACGAAACAGGGAATTGAGAGGGAGAATGACCCAAACCTAAAATCAATCCATTTCTTTGATTAAATCAGTCTTCACTACCTATTCTTGTCTTCCCAATTAGAAATCCCTTCATTAAGAAAGCCTAATCACCATTTCTCTCAATTGAGACCCACTTGATTGAAGGAAGGAAAAGAGGGACAGCAGCTGCCCTCTCCAATTTTGAGGTTTTGATCCTTATTTTCAGCCATACTCTTCATGGTAATTTCTTTACCTCTACCTTTTTCCATCAATCAATATTATTTCTTACTTTCTCACCTAGAAGATGGTAGAGTGAGGGAAAGAAACCCTTGTGGCTGTCCTTCATCAATAGCTCATTTAACATTCATGAGAGCATATAGCTTGTCTTTAACCTTATACAGCAACCTAGAAGCTGTTCCCAAGTCTTCATTTGAGTTAGTGATTGAAGAAGAAGGAAATTGAAGTTTGGAGGGACGGTTTATATTGATAAGTTTGCTTTGAATGATGCTTACCGATGGATGTTAAAGATGTATATTAATTTAAGAATTGATTTGTGGAAATTTCTTGTAATTATACATATTTTGTTAGGCCCATATTTCGATTACCCTATAATATGTTATGATTTACCGAGTACTCGTTAGAGCTATTAGATTTTTAGGTAACATTCATATTATCAGTCTCTTATTAGAATTTTCAAAGTACATCATACATTTCACTTTCCATACTTCCATCCTAAGAGTTAAATTCCTTTCTTGATATATTATTATTTCTCTTTAATTCTAGGAAATAACCCAGCTCCAGCAGTAGACCCTAGGGATGATATAACTGTTTAGATTTTGTGTTATCTACAATACAGATGGGTAGATAAATATATAATATTGATATTTTATTAAATGTAAATTATTTATATTATTATTTCTATGCATGAAAATAGGAAAAGATAATGGTAATTTTATGTTCTATTGTTGAATAAAATGAGATTTATAATTACAGCTGAATAAATGGCTGAATATATTTAATATATGCACCGAATAGATAGCACCTTAATGACATATGAATTACCTTTAGCTCAACTTATATTTATATTGTCTTTGGGACAACACTTGATATACACACAGCCTTTGGGGTATATATCAGGTAGTAGCCCTTTGGGGTAGCTCTACACATGTGTATGACTAGTATTTTTATTGCTCTTAGGTTATTGTTATGTCATTATAGAGCCCAAGATGTCAGCAATGCTCTCAGACTACTAAAGTTTATTATTGCGCCTGAGATGCCAGCATTATATACAGGAAGTATATTATGAGTATATGAGGATATTGCAGATTTTATGATCTTAATATATTTATTTCAGTAATATTGTTACAGCATGAATTTTTTTTCAGCTCAACTACATGATTTGGATTAAATGATATTTATTTAGCTAACCTGCTTGAATATATCATAATTGGTACTATTAAGTACCAAAACCTTACCTGTTCCTAATTTGTTATTTATTTATCCACTCACTGAATAGTTGTACTCACCCTCTTAAATTTTTTTAATATTTTAGATTCTTTTGTTGATTCCACCATTAGCAACCTCTCTTTCAACGTTGTCCTCTCTTCCACTTCACCAACTATAGAGTCTAGTGGAGGTCGAGCCAATATGCTTCTTTTGAATATTTATTTTGTTTTAGTTTATTGTATATATATAAAGACAACTAGAAGCTCTATTCTACAAACATTTTATTTTGATCCTCACAGAGAGGGTATAGAGAGGGTATAGAGAGGGTATATGAATATTAGTGTATGTACAAATGCTAATGGGCAGAGATGCCATATTTTATATATCAGATGTATTTTCACAGGTTTCTGGATTTCTTTTAGCTATAAATTTAGGGGAAATGTAACAACTCTTGATCCAACAGCATAACAGCTGAACCGGGAGTGTTACTGTAATTTCCACAACCTGTAATAAGAACTATATCTTAATTTCATATGAATATTCCACACTTATCACGTAAAAATGATACCCCAAAAGTGACTTAAGGAAAATATAAACTTTACATAACATGTCATTCACTTAGATACAATTTTTCATATTTAATTACTTATACAATTTATACAAAAAGAATCATTTACAAGTAAATAGAGCTAACCCTAATTAAACTCTTGACAAAATGCTGCTCCTCTAATGCAAACTTTAATGATCTACTCTCTGTGAACCCTCGACTTTAGTACCTGCACAAGGTAAAAACCC
The DNA here is from genome assembly GCF_030052815.1 of Hevea brasiliensis. Lineage (NCBI taxonomy): Eukaryota > Viridiplantae > Streptophyta > Magnoliopsida > Malpighiales > Euphorbiaceae > Hevea > Hevea brasiliensis. Next base: position 15,484,708 of record NC_079505.1, read on the forward strand.
ATCATGCTAAGCAAATAGCTTAGTGGTGCATGTCTAGCTTTAGACGGCTAATTAATAGTCATTTGTAACTGTACATACTGTAAACATTTAACCAAGCAATTAAGATAATTTCAAGCATGTAACAATTCACAACAATTTTTATAAAGATAAATAAAACATTTCATTGTTAACTCTTTAGTTGAATTTCGCTAATCTTGCTCATGAAATGTGCATATGAGCAACTCATTTGACTTGAAAGCTTGTCATTTCATTATTTTTGTTTAATGGCCCAATTCCTCCCTAGTATAACTTTCCTTATTCAGGATACTGAGATTTTAATGCGACACTTTCTTTCAGATGTCGTTTTACATTTTCTCTTTTCCACTGTAACATCTTCTTTCGGATGTTGTCTTACATGCCCTTTTCACCACATCAACACTTTCTTTTAGGTGTCATCTTATGTGCCTTTTTTTTTTAGAATCAATACGTGTATTGTGACATCGTCTTCCAAATGCCATCTTTGTATGCTCATAGATATTGATTCATTTCAGTTTGCAGATCTGCTAGCTTATCCCCCTATTTGGCATGCCAAACTATCTGGTTTCTATCTTTAATTTAGGTAGAATCTTAGGCCTCAATAGTCTTATAACATGATATTAGATAATTCAAACATTCTTACATCCATAAAGGATTGACACTCATCATGTTCTTATCATTTGTCATTATTATATACTTGTTTACATATTCATAATAAGGAAGGACTGACATTCATCATTTTAACACCAATTGGCATCATCATATAATCAATTTCATATTCAAAATAAGGACATAACCATTTTCACATAGCATTTAGTATCAATCATGTTAATTCCCCATAAGGCAGATTTCCAAACTCATTTTGCAATCATAATACCTAGAGAAAGACATTTTCAAGACTAGTTCCCTTCATAAAATATGTCAATTTATGTCTTAACTTTCATTAAAAATTAATTTGATCTAATTTAGACATGTAGAAATTCATTTATACCCCTTTACGTACAAACTATTCAAGAAGGCAGATTATCAATTTAGGAGAACACCTATTTGGTACCCTATTTTCTATCAACTTCTTGGGTACTCTAAAGATAGAATTAGCTCTTATGGTCTCCATACAATTTATAGCTTAGGATCTTAACTTTCATTTGAATTAGGAATCACCCCATTCCAAGGTCTAGATCTCAAGTTATGCTCCAATTTCTACATACTATCTAGTTTTCACACAACCAGTTCTGGTTACAAAAAAAATTCATAGTTCCTGTTCATAAGCTAATTTGACCATTCTAAAGACAGATTCAATTAAAGTAGTCTTCATAAAACATCTTCCTACATGTTTTAAGTTTTCAACAATTCAATAATCACTTAATTTGGAGGCCTACATCATTAGTTATAGCTAAATTACTAACTACTATTCCCGAATGCATTTTCCTGGAAATTTCAGGTTTCCAAATTTTCAATTCAAGTTTGCATTCAATATTCAAGCACTTTACACCCAGAATATATACAGGGTCTCTAAAGTAAAATTTTATGCCTATGTCTTAAGTTTCTAAAGCATCTTGTAGCACCTCAATTGGAGATATACAGAGGGAGATATGTTCTGTTTACTACACACAGGTCACAGGGCTAAATTGCTGAATTCCAGGAAATTTCAGATTTGCAATATCAAATTATACTAAAATTTTAACCACTTTACCCTTAAAATTAAGTCCAGGTCAAAACATAGAATTTGTAGGTCTATGTCTAAGAAAATTTTGGTTCAAATTGCATCTCAATTTGAGCTCTATAACTCAACTTATAGCCAAATCAGTATAGATTGTTCGCTGGATTCACTAATCCTAACAATCACCATACAATGATTCATAAAGTAACAATTTTTATAACAAGCTTAGACAAACACTTACTTCAACTTAGTTTCAGCAATAACTCCCAATTGCAACCACTTTTCATCAAAAATTCTAAGTTTAATTCAGTGTATGGATCCTAGTCAACCACACTAAGAATTCTACCTCACCCTTGGTTTGCCTTTAGCTCACTCAATCTTCACTTTCCTTCATTATTTCCACCAAAATTCCCATCAATCCTCAACTCAAATTCAATAGGTACAAGACTTAAGATAAGATTAGTATTCTTACCTTGAATTTGAAGTTCAATCTAGTTGTTTTCCCTTTTAAAATTTCAAATTCCACCCACTTGAATTCAGTTCACCAATCTTGAATTCTTTCTTCACTTTAACTTTGATTTCATGGCTTGTTCTTCAATTCCATCACAAAATAGCATCTTAGGTTCATAAATTAGGGTTTGTATATGAGCTTGGATGAAAGAAAATGGAGGAAAGGAGAAAGAAGTGGTTCGGCTGGCTGCTTGGAAGAAGAAGACAACTTATCAATTAAGTGCCCTAAGATATTTATTCCCCACCCCCCTCTCTTGCCATGTGTCACTTTGCTATTTGTCTCATTTTCACTCATTTAATTGATGATTAATTAATTTAATTAATCACACTTAATGACCTTAATTAAACTCAATTAGATACTAAGTTAAAAAATTTTAAATTTTCCCCCAAACTTCATTAACTTTGCAACAAAGTCCATAAGTGTCTTTTACAAACTTTTAATTTAACCCCTCATTTAATCCAATTTACATACCATATTCAATATTTGAATTTCTTACCAAAATATACTAAAAACAATCTGTAAATTCAGGGCATTACAGGAAACTCTGTTAGTTTTCTCAGTTACATCTGTCTCTATAGGGTAGGGATGAGTGTGATACATAAGCAAGTGGATGATGGTAATAAGCTTTTAGAGTTTGTGAAACAAATAAAATTAAGGGAATTATAATATTGCTAAAAAATTCAAATTATATGCCTATCAAATTAACTATTAATAATCCTTTAAAATTTAATTAAAATTTGAAATTACAATATTTTTAAGAAATTCAAATTATATGCCTATCAAATTAACTATTAATTATTCTTTAAAATTTGAAATAAGTTGATTTGTAGATTATTTTTATTACTTTTTAAATTGTATTAATTAATGCTTTAAAATGCTATATATTAATTTTTTAAGAAGACCAAATGGCTTATTTTTGTAAGCATTTTTAAAAGCTTAGCATTCATATTTGTTTATATATTAGATGAGTCCATTTTTAATTCACTTAAATAATGAATGAATTATTTTAATTTTATTGTAATTATAAAATGACTTTCGAAATTCAAGCATTTGATGTATATTAAAGTAATAGTATCTCTAAATCATTTTAATTGCTTGGCGTGTACTTCATATTATTTAGAATTTGACAATTATTATTTTCTTCTATGAAAAATGTAATCATATATTGACTTTCTTGCAGCACTCAATTTTTTTTTTATTTTAATTGTATATATTTTAAGTACGTTCTTAAAAAATTTTGGTACTTACTATAAAAGTCTCACACAATGCCAATATTTTGACTAATTCATATATAAAATAATTATATGTCATTATATAGTTTGCGTCTAAATTTTATGATGGATTGAGTTTAAATAATAATTTTTTTCTATATTGATTGAAAGGTTAAATTGAAATCAATTTCTAGCGGTATGTATATGACAACAAAATTTTAAAGAAAATTATTTTTTAAATTAATCTTGTCCAAGTGGGAATTTTTTTTTTTTAATGTTCAATCTTATTTCATTCTTTTATTAGGAGTAAAAGGGGTTTTATTTTAAGAAATTTACCATGTAGTCCTTAGGTTTTTCTATCAATAACACTTGGGTCTTTATAATTCGAACAATTAAAATGCTATCCCTGTCCATTTTTATATGTCATTTTAAAGTTTTTGCATATTGATAAGAATTCAATTAAATCACTTAAATTATAATAAAATACTCATTAATTTAATAAATTACTCTTTATCTCATCTAATTAAGAGGGATGTGATAAGATGGCTTTTAGTTTTAGGAAATTGTGGAAATAACTATTGTGTTTAATATAGATAAGGGTAAAATTGAAAAAAATCATTAATTAACACTCCTTAATCTTCTCAGAATAGTAGATAATTTTAGATAAAATAACTTAAAAAAACAAGTAAAAGTAGATGGAAGGAGTATTTAGTATCTCAGTTTTTCTTTGGTCAAAATTAGAAGTCCCTCTATCCAATCTAAACTTAATTTATTGTTGATCTCATTGACTTCAATGGCAAAATGAGAGAAAACTTTTAAATATCTAAATTACCCTTTCTACTATGTGATTTCTCTCTCTTCCAATTATTTCTTTTATCTTTCCTTTATTTGTTCTCTCCCTCTCTCTCTCTCTCTCTCTCTCTCTCTCTCTCCCCTCACTAGTAGGGATGTCAATGGGTCAAGTTTTGCGGGCACCTAATCCTACTGAACCCTAATAGGATGGGTTTGGGTAGTTAATAATCGAGTTTGGGGCAGTCTAGGATTTTATATTTTATATATTCGTTACCTGAATCCATTTATATATATATATATACACACACACACACTTAATTAAATATAAAATATATGTTTTTTATAATAATATTTGTAAATTTTATAATTTTTTATTTTAAATAAAATAGAATTTAAATATTTTATGAAATTATTAAACTTTTAAAATATAAATTATTAATAAAAAAATATTTTTTATGCAAATTATTAATTAAAATATATAAATTTGAATGGGTTTGGGTCTTTTTTGAGCAATGATAATCAGGTTTAGGATGAGTTTAAGTTTTAATAATATTAATCGGGTTCGAGTACGGTTAGGGTAATTTGTCGAGTCACTAGGTAAAGTGTTAGGGAAGAAGAAGGGAAAGGGTAAAGAGGGGAGAGAAAGGGAGAGAGAGTGAAAATTTTGTTATTTTATTTATTGTTAACAGTAAATTATTTTTAGCTAGATGGAAGGACCTCCGATTTTGACAAAAATAAAATTGAAATACTAAATAATTTAATTTCAAAAATATAAAGACTCAAGTGTTATTAATGATAAAATATAGGGATTAAATAGTAAATTTTCAATCTATTTTTGAAATTTGGATCCATAGTGTAAACTTGCATATGTCTCCACTGGGGTCAGAGAATAAAACTGAAAAAATTTTCTTTTTTCGCTTTGTTTACACGCGCTAACCAAGTCATTGTATGTGCTAACACAGAGAAGAAATATAATTTTGTAATTTTCAAAAGTCATAGTCTTGTTATGGAACTTTGTTATTCATTAATTGAAAATATACATTTCCAAGTCCCCACGAAAAGTGCAATAATTGAGGACAGAATTTATAGACATTTCACACTTTCGTCCTGCAGAGATGCCATGACCATAAACAAACCTATTCCGGTTATGGTTGCTATGGAGAATGAAATTTCTATATAACTTAATGCTTAATTTGATCCACGTACTTATTGGGGATGTTTATTTAAGTTAATTTTTAACTTTTAGGTCAAATTAATATAAAAGTTTCAATTTAATCTCAATTTAAATCAAAAATTATAAAAATCAAATTTAACTTCTTAATTTTGAGGTTAAATTAAGAAATTAAACTTCTAGATTTTTTATATAAATCAAGAAATCCATAAATTTAGTGTAGAAATTTTAATTTTGAGTTAACTGGAGCTTAAATTAAAAATTTAGAGTTAATTTAGACAAAAAGTTAAAATTAACTAAATTAAATATATCAATAAATTTAAGGGTGAAATTAAACATTTAACCATTTTGATTTTATTTATTTGTTAAGTTTCCTGAGGAACTATGGATAAAAGTTATGGCACCAGATTCCAAGATATTTATATCTGGAATTCTTAGGGCAATAAAAATCTTATTGCAAAATTGTTTTCTTTAGAGATTAGAGAGGCGTTTGATTCACTTTTTGAGTACATCTGATAGTTGATAGACATTCAATCATGTGAATTAAAGTGTTTCTAGCTGGCTCCTCTAGGAATACCATAGTTGAATGGTGTATCTGAAAGAAGAAATCGTACCCTATTGGATATGGTACGTAGTATGATGAGCTATACTGATATGCCAATCTCCTTTTGGGGATTTGCATTAGAATCAGCTTTGTATATTCTGAATAGGATTCCATCAAAATCAGTTTCTTCCACACCTTATGAGATATGGCATGGAAGAAAACCAAGTCTTAAACATGTTAAGATTTGGGGTTGTCCAGCTTATATCAAAAAGCTGAACAATGATAAACTGGAAACCAGATCAGAAAAGGGTCGATTTGTTGGATGTCCAAAAGATAGTTTTGAATACTATTTTTATTTTCCTACATCACAAAAGGTTATGATAAGTAGAGATGCCACATTTCTTGAACAATAGTTTGTTCAAGAAGGAGGCAAAGGAAGGCAAATAGAGTTAGAATTGGAGAATTCTGATCAACCAACATATCAGATGGATATAGATCCATCTAGTCAACCTACACCTATTGATGAAACATCTACAGCTGTTCCTTGTAGAACAACCAGGGTATCTCACCCACCAGTGAGATATGGTTTCCTTCATGAAGAAGAACAAGAGTTATCTACTCATGAAGAAGTAGATCATGGAGATGATCCACTTACCTATGAAGAAGCTATATCAGATATAGACTCTTCAAAATGGATTGATGTTATGAAGTCCGACATTGATTCCATGTATAAGAATCAAGTTTGGGATATTATTGACTCACATGAAGGTATTGTACCTATAGGGAACAAATGGGTTTTCAAGAAAAAAATTGGTTCTGATGGAAAGGTAGAGACCTATAAGGCAAGGCTAGTAGCGAAAGGGTTTAGCCAAAAGCAAGGAATCGACTATGAAGAGACTTTCTCGCCTGTTGCCATGCTTAAATTAATTAGGATTCTATTAGCAATATCTGCATTCTATGATTATGAGATTTGGCAGATGGATGTCAAAATAGCTTTTCTCAATGAATACATTGAAGAAAACATTTTCATGGAACAACCTAGGGGTTTTGAATCCCAAGATGGTTCCAAAATATGCAAGCTAAAGCGATCCATTTATGGGTTGAAACAAGCTTCGTGGAGTTGGAACATCCATTTTGATGAAGCTATTAAGTCATTTTGTTTTATAAAAAATGAGGATGAGCCATGTATATATAAGAAGGTTAGTGACAGTGCTATCACTTTCCTTATCTTATATGTGGATGACATTCTGTTGATGGGTAATGACACAGGTATGTTGACAACTGTAAAGGTATGGTTGTCAAATATATTCTCCATGAAAGACTTAGGGGAGGCAACCTATATTCTTGGGATTCGCATCTATAGAGATAGAGCGAAAAGAATAATTGGTTTATCCCAAAGTCTATACTTGGAAAAGGTGTTAAAGAGGTTTAACATGTTTGATTCCAAAAGATGATTGTTACTAGTGAAACATGATATCCACCTTTCTAAAGAGATGTCTCCAAAGACACCTGAACAAAGAGATAAAATGGCTAGGATTCCATATGCTTCGGCTATTGGAAGTTTGATGTATGCAATGTTATGTACTAGGCCGGATATCGCATATGCTGTTAGTTTGATTAGCAAGTATCAATCCAATCTAGGTTTGGAACACTGGATAGCAATCAAGAATATCTTTAAGTACTTGAGAAGAACTAAGGATGTATTCTTGATATATGGAGGTGGAGACTTGCAATTGGATGGTTATACCGATTCTGATTTTCAATCAAATATCGATGATAGAAAGTCTACATCTGGATATGTGTTCATTTGTAATAGAGGTACAGTCAGTTGGAAGAGTTCCAAACAGAGTACGACTGCAGATTCCACTACTAAAGCTGAGTATATTGCTGCATCAGATGCTGCAAAGGAAGCTGTTTGGATAAAGAAGTTTGTGATAGAACTTGCAGTAGTTCCTTCCATTGAGTCAGCAGTTTCACTTCACTGTGACAACAATGGAGTAGTCATACAAGCTAAGGAACCCCAGTCTCACCAGAAATCCAAACACATAGAAAGGCGCTACCACATTATCAGAGAAATAGTTGGGCGAGGCGATATAGCCATGCAGAAAATAGCATCAGATGAAAATCTAGCTGATCCATTCACTAAGCCTATGTCACAAACTCAGTTAGACCGACATCTTGAGAAGATGGGTCTAAGATATTGTAATGAATGGCTCTAGTGTTAGTGGGAGATTATTAGTAGTATGCCCTAGAGCATATCATTTAGTATGTATCTTGTACATGTTTTTATTAATAAAAGGCATTTTCACTTTTCCGTTTACATAATATATTTATATGTAATAGAAAAGGTCCATTGATATTTTGGTAGAAATTCTATTCTTAAGTTATTAAGAATATGAGTGACAGTATTTCTAGCACAAAGTATCATAAATAGGTTCACAGTCGAGGATACTTCACAATAAGGACATGACTTATCCTGAAAGATTGTAATCATGTTTGTTCCTAAGTTATTTATATGAGATGTAAATATGATAGAATGGTGAGTCTCATGCCATATAATAAACATGATAGGCACTTATACATGTAAGTAGGTCAAACCAGTGACACTTATGACAAGCACATAGAGTTTACTCTTGTCAATGTATTGTCATAAATCATATTAGTGCATATAATCTTTAGACCTGAGATAGCACAGTTATCTTGTATATAGGTGGTTTGAGTTTGATACTACTTTCATACTTGTACTGTGTATGGGTATATGGGCATTTGTTGGCTCCTACTAGTTATATATGGAGGTAGGTGTTGATCAAGATGGAATCTGTTCCTCTAAGTAAATAGGGATAAAATCCTATGTTCATTTAATTGTTCTTGATGTTTCAAGTTCCTGGCCAGGACAGATAGATTTAATCAGAAAAGAATTTCTGATGAGAAAATCTTTTTAATCAAGAACTGGAATTAAAAGAGAACATAATATTTATAACAAATGGGGTTTGACATAAACCCTGACTCCAGCTCGAATTGGAATTTTGTAACAGAGAGATTCTAGTGCATGGTAACATATGATTATAGGTTCATTTAAGGTAAACCTTATTACTGATTGGGTGGCTATGGCATGCTATGCTAGGTGTTAACCATAGTCTATGAGCTGCATAAAATGATTTAGAGAAATCATTTATGGTAAGAAAGAGTTCTGATGATATTAAGAGTTGATATCATGTTTCATTGCCAATTAGTGATGAGCCTAGTAAGTCACACACATACACAAGTAATCACTAAATTAAATATGATTTAATTAATTAATTAAAGAGTTTAATTGATTAACTAAATAGGTTTGGTTTGTAATTAGATTGCAAAGTCCCTAGCATGGCTTGAAACCAAATCTAGGTTATTAGATGTATAGTATAAGTTAAATTTATATTTAAAGTGTTTAAATACGAATTTAATTAATGAGAAATTAATTAATAGAGATTAATTAATTAATTTATATTTGATATAAATTGATTAGAAGAAGAGAAATAATTATGTTGGGTTGAGAACTCAAAATTAAGACACAGGGGTATTTTGGTCATTTCACAGGGTGACATGTGGCACCATGAGATGGTGACACATGGCATTACACATAAGCTTGCCATATGTCTTTTAATCATGTAAGATGATCAAAGTTAAGATTAAATATAGGTTTGACACTTGGCACAATGTGATTGGGTCAATTAAACCCAGAGTCAATCAGAAGGTGACATGTGGCAAGGGTTTTAAGTGGTGACCTAGCTATATAAGTGTTGTTATGAAAAGAAAAAAAATAACAAGCTGCTGTATTCCCTTGGTGCCACCACCCCTTGGCTGTTTCTTCCTCTCTTCTTCTTCATCTCTCATCAATTCAAAGAGATTAGCAAACAATCTCTTGAATTAAAAATACTAGAAATCATTTCTAGTGTCCTATTTACATCTGTAATCTCTCAAAAGGAAAAACTTGATTTTCTAATTCATAGAGAAAGCTTTAGAAGCTGTTCAAGGGCTGCCATAGGTGATCTTGGTGTGAACAAGCTAGAGGGACAACATCCGGTATCCTAGGTGCATCCCAAAGGTGCCAAACACACTGTAGTGCATCAAAAAGGTTAGTGCTCCCAAAGGTGTCAAACACACTGTAGTGTATCAAAAAGGTTAGTGCACTTGTTCTTGATCTTATCTAGGGTTCTAATGAATTAATCTGTTAATTCTAAAATCTTAAATGGCAAATGTAGATCCAAAATCATATTAAAAGAATTTTAATATGATGTTTATCATTGAAATCAAATAGATAAAAATGAATCTTGCATGATGCATGTGACCCTAGATGAAAAATTTTGAATTTCAATGATCTAATCTTATGTTTTTTATGCTTTCGCTCCTTCAAGCATTTGATATACACACAGCCTTTGGGGTGTATATCAGATGGTAGCTCTTTGGGGTAGCTCTGCACATGTGTATGCTAGTATTTTTATTGCTCTTAGGTTATTATTATGTCATTATAGAGTCCAAGATGCCAGCATTGCTCTCAGGCTACTAAAGTTTATTATTGCGCCTGAGATGCCAGTATTATCTATAGGAAGCATATTGCGAGTGTATGAAGATGTTGCAGATTTTATGATCTTAATATATTTATTTCAATAATATTGTTACAGCATGAATTTTTTTTCAGCTCAACTACATGATTTGGATTAAATGATATTTATTTAGCTGACCTGCTTGAATATACCATAATTGGTACTATGAAGTACCAAAACCTTACCTGTTCCCCCTTTGTTATTTATTTATCCGCTCACTGAATAGTTGTACTCACCCTCTTAAATTTTTTTAATATTTTAGATTCTTTTGTTGATTCCACCATTAGCAGCCTCTCTTTCAACGTTGTCCTCTCTTCCACTTCACCAACTATAGAGTCTAGTGGAGGTCGAGCCAATATGCTTCTTTTGAATATTTATTTTGTTTTTAGTTTATTATATATATGTAAAGACAACTAGAAGCTCTATTCTACAAATATTTTATTTTGATCATCACAGAGAGAGTATAAAGAGGGTATATGAATATTAGTGTATGTAAAAATGCTAATGGGCAGAGATGCCATATTTTATACATGAAATGTATTTTCACAGGTTTGTGGATTTCTTTTAGCTATAAATTTAGGGGAAATGTAACAACCCTTGATTCGACAACATAACAGCGAAACCGGGAGCGTTACTGTAATTTCCACAACCTGTAATAAGAACTATATCTTAATTTCATATAAATATTCCACACTTATCAGGTAAAAATGATACCCTAAAAGTGATTTAAGCAAAATATAAACTTTATATAATATGTCATTCACTTAGATACAATTTTTCATATTTAATTACTTATACAACTTATACAAAAAGAATCATTTACAAGTAAAGAAAGCCAACCCTAATTAAACTCTTGATAAAATGCTGCTCCTCTGATGCAGACTTTAATTATCTACTCTCTATGAACCCTCGACTTTAGTACCTGCACAGGGTAAAAACCCATCATGCTAAGCAAATAGCTTAGTGGTGCATGTCTAGTTTTAGACGGCTAATTAATAGTCATTTGTAACTGTATATACTGTAAACATTTAACCAAGCAATTAAGATAATTTCAAGCATGTAACAATTGACAACAATTTTTACAAAGATAAATAAAAATTTTCATTGTTAACTCTTTGGTTGAATTTCACTAATCTTGCTTATGAAATGTGCATATGGCAACAAGTTATCTATTAACAAAAGTAAAATCCAATTTATAGACAAAAGAGCAACTCATTTGACTTGAAGGCTTATCATTTCTTTATTTTTGTTTAATAGCCCAATTCCTCCCTGGTATAACTTTCCTTATTCAGGATACTGAGATTTTAATGCGACACCTTATTTCAGATGTTGTCTTACATTTTCTCTTTTCCACTGCAACATCTTCTTTCGGATGTTGTCTTACATGCCCTTTTCACCATAGCAACACTTTCTTCTAGGTGTCGTCTTATGTGCCTTTTTTTTAGAATCAATACGTGTATTGCGACATCGTCTTCCAGATGCCATCTTTATATGCTCATAGATATTGAGTCATTTCAGTTTGTAGATCTGCTAGCTTATCCCCCTATTTGGCATGCTAAACTATCTGGTTTCTATCTTTAATTCAAGTAGAATCTTAGGCCTCAATAGTCTTATAACATGATATTAGATAATTCAAACATTCTTACATCCATAAAGGATTGACACTCATCATGTTCACATTATTTGTCATTATTATATACTTGTTTACATATTCATAATAAGGAAGGATTGACATTCATCATTTTAATACCAATTGGCATCGTCATATAATCAATTTCATATTCAAATTAAGGACATAACCATTTTCACATAGCATTTAGTATCAATCATGTTAATTCCCCATAAGGCAGATTCCCAAACTTATTTTGCAATCATAATACCTAGAGAAAGACATTTTCAAGACTAGTTCCCTTCATAAAATATGTCAATTTATGTCTTAACTTTCATTAAAAATTAATTTAATCTAATTTAGACATGTAGAAATTCATTTATACCCTTTATGTACAAACTATTCAAGAAGGCAGATTACCAATTTAGGGGAACACCTATTTGGTAGCCTATTTTCTATGAACTCCTTGGGTACTCTAAAGACAGAATTAGCTCTTATGGTCTTCATACAATTTATAGCTTAAGGTCTTAACTTTCATTTGAATTAGGAATCATCCCGTTCCAAGGTCTAGATTTCAAGTTATGCTCCAATTTCTACATACTATCTAGTTTTCACATAACCAGTTCTGGTTACAAACAAAATTTATAGTTCCTATTCATAAGCTAATTTGACCATTCTAAAGACAGATTCAATTAAACTAGTCTTCATAAAACATCTTCCTACATGTTTTAAGTTTTCAACAATTCAATAATCACTTAATTTGGAGGCCTACATCATGAGTTATAGCTAAATTACCAACTACTATTCCCGAATGCATTTTCCTAGAAATTTCAGGTTTCCAAATTTTTAATTCAAGTTTGCACTCAATATTCAAGCACTTTACACCCAGAATTTATGCAGGGTCTCTAAAGTAAAATTTTAGGCCTATGTCTTAAGTTTCTAAAGCATCTTATAGCACCTCAATTGGAGATATACAAAGGGAGATATGCTCTGCTTACTACACAAAGGTTATAGGGATGAATTGCTGAATTCCAGGAAATTTTAGATTTGCAATATCAATTTATACTAAAATTTCAATCACTTTACCCTTAAAATTAAGTCCAGGTCAAAACATAGAATTTATAGGTCTATATCTTAAGAAAATTTTGGTTCAAATTTCATCTCAATTGGAGCTCTATAACTCAACTTATAGCCAAATTAGTGTAGACTACTCGCTGGATTCACTAATCCTGACAATCACCATACAATGATTCATAAAGTAACAATTTTTATAACAAGCTTAGACAAACACTTACCTCAACTTAGTTCCAGCAAATAACTCCCAATTGCAACCACTTTTCATCAAAAATTCCAAGTCTAATTCAATGCATGGATCTTGGTCAACCACACTAAGAATTCTACCTCACCCTTGGTTTGCCTTTAGTTCACTCAATCTTCACTTTCCTTCATCATTTCCACTAAAATTCCCGTCAATCCTTAACTCAAATTCAATAGGTACAAGACTTAAGAAAATATTAGTATTCTTACCTTGAATTTGACGTTCAATCTAGTTGTTTTCCCTTTCGAAATTTTAAATTCAGCTCACTAATCTTGAATTCAGCTCACTAATCTTGAATTCCTTCTTCACTTTTACTTTGATTTCATGGCTTGTTCTTCAATTCCTTTAATTCCATCATAAAATAGCATCTTAGGTTCATAAATTAGGGTTTGTATATGAGCTTCGATGAAAGAAAATGGAGGAAAAGAGAGAGAAGTGGTTCGACTAACTGCTTGGAAGAAGAAGACAACACTTGTCAATTAAGTGCGCTAAGATATTTATCCCCCCCCCCCCCTCTTGCCATGTGTTACGTTGCTATTTGTCTCATTTTCACTCATTTAATTAATGATTAATTAATTTAATTAATCACACTTAATGACCTTAATTAAACTCAATTAGATACTAAGTTGAAAAAATTTAAATTTTTCCCCAAACTTCATTAACTTTGCAACAAACTCTATAAGTGTCTTTTACAAACTTTTAATTTAACCCCTCATTTAATCCAATTTACGTACCATATTCAATATTTGAATTTCTTACTAAAATATACTGAATACAGTCTGTAAATTCAAGGCATTACAGAAACTCATCGATTTTCCGGTTACATCCGTCTCCATATGTTAAGGATGGGTGTGACACATAAGCAAGTGGATGATGGTAATAAGCTTTTAGAGTTTGTGAAACAAATAAAATTAAGGGAATTATAATATTGCTAAAAAATTCAAATTATATGCCTATCAAATTAACTATTAATTATCCTTTAAAATTTAATTAAAATTTGAAATTACAATATTTTTAAGAAATTCAAATTATATGCCTATCAAATTAACTATTAATTATTCTTTAAAATTTGAAATAAGTTGATTAGTAGATTATTTTTATTACTTTTTAAATTGTATTAATTAATGCTTTAAAATGCTATATATTAATCTTTTAAGAAGACCAAATGGCTTATTTTTGTAGGCATTTTTAAAAGCTTAGCATTCATATTTGTTTATATATTAGATGAGTCCATTTTTAATTCATTTAAATAATGAATGAATCATTTTAATTTTATTGTAATTATAAAATGACTTTCGAAATTCAAGCATTTGATGTATATTAAAGTAATAGCATCTCTAAATCATTTCAATTGCTTGGCGTGCACTTCATATTATTTAGAATTTGACAATTATTATTTTCTTCTATGAAAAATGTAATCATATATTGACTTTCTTGCAGCACTCAATTTTTTTTTTTTATTTGAATTGTATATATTTTAAGTACATTCTTAAAAAATTTTGGTACTTATTATAAAAGTCTCACACAATGCCAATATTTTGACTAATTCATATATAAAATAATTATATGTCATTATATATTTTGTGTCCAAATTTTATGATGGATTGAGTTTAAACAATAATTTTTTTCTATATTTATTGAACGGTTAAATTAAAATCAATTTCTAGTGGTATGTATATGACAACAAAATTTTAAAGAAAATTATTTTTTAAATTAATCTTTTCCAAGTGGGATTTTTTTTTTTAATGTTCAATCTTATTTCATTCTTTTATTAGGAGTAAAAGGGGTTTTATTTTAAGAAATTTACCATGTAGTCCCTAGGTTTTTCTATCAATAACACTTGGGTCTTTATAATTCGAACAATTAAAATGCTATCCCTGTCCATTTTTATATGTCATTTTAAAGTTTTTGCATATTGATAAGAATTCAATTAAATCACTTAAATTATAATAAAATACTCATTAATTTAATAAATTACTCTTTATCTCATCTAATTAAGAGGGGTGTGATAAGATGGCTTTTAGTTTTAGGAATTTATAGAAATAACTATTGTGCTTAGTATAGATAAGGGTAAAATTGAAAAAAAAATTAACTCTTCTTAATCTTCTTAGAATAGTAGATAATTTTCGACAAAATAACTTAAAAAAACAAGTAAAAGTAGATGGAAGGAGTATTTAGTATCTCAATTTTTCTTTGGTCAAAATTAGAAGTCCCTCTGTTGAATCTAAACTTAATTTGTTGTTGATCTCACTGACTTCAATGGCAAAAGGAGAGAAAACTTTTAAAAAACTAAATTACGCTTTCTACAATGTGGTTTCCCTCTCTTCCAGTTATTTCTCTTATCTTTCCTTTATTTGTTGTTTCTCCCTCTCTCTCTGTTGTTTTATTTTCTCTCTCTCTCTCTCTCTCTCTCTCTCTCTCTCTCTCCTCTCACTTGTAGGGATGGTAATGTGTTTGGTTTTGCGAGTACCTGATCCTACTGAACCCTAATAGGATAGGTTTTGATAGTTGATAATTGAGTTTGGGACAGGCACGAATTTTATATGTTGTATATTTATTACCCGAATCTATTTATATATATATATACACACACACACTTAATTAAATATAAAATATATATATTTATAATAATATTTGTAAATTTTATATTTTATATTTTAAATAAAATAGAATTTAAATATTTTATGAAATTATTAAACTTTTAAAATATAAATTATTAATAAAAAAATATTTTTTATGCAAATTATTAATTAAAATATATAAATTTGAATGGGTTTGGGTATTTTTTGGGTAATGATAATCAGGTTTAGGATGAGTTCAAGTTTTAATAATATTAATCGGGTTCGAATTCGATTAGGGTAATTTTTACGAGTACTCTATCCGTTGCCATCTCTACTCATTAGTTCTCTCTCTACATTTTTCTCTCTTTCCCCTATTGCTATTTCTCCCTTCCCCTAGCTCAATCTCTAATCTCTCCCTAGCTCATTAGTGTTTTTATTGGTTATGTTTCTTCATGTGTCTTGTAACTAAATGATTTTATTTTTTACTATATTATGTTTATCAAATATTAAATTTATCTCAGTAATTATTGAAATGTATTATGGTATAAATAAGTTTAGTTTTAGAAATGAAATTAGTTATAATTTTATTTTGTCATGAATTGAATAAAGTTAGCTTTAGAAAAATTTTGATTGAAATATACTTGATATGGGAAATGGATAAAATTTATTTTGAATTGTGATGAGCATAAAAATTTTTGGATATTGGAATTGACATTGAATTGAATTGTGTTGTGATTTATGCTCACAAAAAGGACAAAAAGATTTATGATATTGTTTTATATCTCACTATAGATGCTTGACTAGGTTATTACCCGTCTCTCTCATTTGTTAATAAGACAATGGAGTTAGCTTTGTTTTGTTTTGAATACCATGGTATATGCATAGACTTAGATTCTCCTCTTATTAGAGGTTAGATCTAAGTTTTTCATTGACCTTTTTGGAAGTTACATTATTGTGGTGTGTGCTGTGCACGATGATTCGACCTCCCTGACTATAGGGAGTTAGAACCCTGATTCGATCTCCCCAATCATAGAGAGTTAGAATCATTCCGAATATGACCCTTACGGATTAGTCTTGCATAATTAATGAGATAAAGAATGTGTTTTAAATAGTAAGAATTGTGATTTCAAATGAGATTTATGCATAATTGATTTTATTGAAATTAAGATTTGTTTTAATAAATTACTGGAATTACTTTAAATACTCAGTTATGATTTGATAAGTTGAAATTCTTTAGCAGAGTCATTTTAACAAATGATTTATTTTATTGGCAATGAATATTTTGATTTTTGGAATTTTGATTGAATTTTCAAATTTTCAATTTCTTTGCTAAAATTTTGATAAGGTATTGTATATTATGTTTTAAATTATAGTTGTGCACCACTGAGTTCACTACTCAGCGATAGCTTTGTATGCTGTCGCATGTGAAAATAAAGATAGAGCAGCCGAGTGAGATTTCCGGTAGCTGCCCCTTGAAGACTCATTGGGATTAGCTTCGGATATATTAGAGGTATAACCTTGTACATTAGATTTTGATGTATGCATGTAATTATATGTATGTAATTTATTTGAGTAGTTGTACAAGAACTTTTGTAATATTATTTTAGGTATGTAATTAAAATGTAAATTATTATAATATTCAAACTTATTTCTGAGTTTTGTAATTAATGTAAATAATTAATTCTTTTTGTAAATTGTGAATGAAAAATTATTCTTTTTTTTAAATGAGATGTTTTGAATTGCGGTTGATTTTAAGTTGAGATTCTTGTATGAAATTGTGAGATGAAATAAATTTGTATTGGAGTTATGGTTGAGTAAAAATATTGAAAGTGTGTTTCTTTTCAGGTTTTGAAGAACTGTTTTCTTAAAATACAACCGGTATTCTGCCGGAAATTTTGTAAAAATTGCGGTAGTTTTAAATATCCAAAAATTTAATTTGTGACTTAGTGTCAATTAAAAGTTTTTAATATTTGTGAAAAATTTACTCACCAGCTTAAAAATGAACAGAAATTATTTTAAAATCCCTTGTAGTATATTTAATGGGTTACCGGTAAGCGAAGTACGGTAATTCGTTAAGTATACTATGGGATCATATTATACCTTACGGAGAAGTAGGATGTGACGACAATCCCTAATAATATGATCCCAATAAAGGTATAAAATTTCATTGAAAACCTTTCAAATACTACATATTCTACCGATTAGCTTTATGTATGAGGTATTAGAATCATTTCTAAAGTTATTATATATAATTAAATTTAAAATGGGTTCAGATTTAAAAAATAATATTTATACCAGATTTATATTTTATATATTAAATATATATTATTATAATTTATTATATAATTAATTAATTAAATATAAAATAAACATTTTTTAATAATATTTATTAAAATTTATATAAAAATTATTAATTTTTTAAAAATAATTATTAATAAAAATATTTTTATATAAATTATTAATTAAAATATATAAAATTAAATAATTTTCCCATACCTTATTTAATAGGAGATGTGGGATAACCTTTTTCTAAAAGGGTATTTTAGTTTAGTAATATTGGCTTGGTTAGTGAAATTGGAAATTCCACCCCTTTAAACTAGAATATAGATTTGTTACACTCTGCATTATGATAGATGTGCCTCCATATCTTTCACGTTCGTACGGGACAGGAAGCTCCTCTCATTGCGTTTGCTCCGTTGGGTTTCATGGAACGCAGTCCATATATTCGATAAAATGTCACAACGAATAAGGATTCTGCTGTAGGATTTAATGGACCCGTCCATTCTCTTCCTCTGTTGTTTTTGGCTTGCAAGCTCATTAATCATCCTACTCCTGCACCTACAAATTTTCAAACTTTCCTCCACGTTAGTGCATTTGGTTCAATGGACACAGTCGTTTCTTCAGTCTAGAATGTTGAAAAGTAGGCTATTGTCTATGTTCATTGGTGAAGAAGACAAGAAATATAGTTGTCAACAAAGTCGCAGTTTACTTGTCAAAAGTTTTAGCTCCTTGTGGACTTTTCTTATTTAAAAATATGACCAAATCCCACATAAGTTTCACTTCAATGAAGATTACAGAACCAGTATGGATTTTCGAAAGTTGTTCCTGCATTCTTCTCTTCTAGTCCTCCATTTCGCATTTTCTTCTTCCAGAGACACCATAACTATAAACCAAACCCTTCATGATGGTGACTTTCTGATCTCTAGAGAAAATAATTTTGCATTAGGATTCTTTAGCCCCGGAAGTTCCAGTTTTAGATATCTTGGAATCTGGTACCATAAAGTCCGAGAGCAAACTGTGGTGTGGGTAGCAAATAGGGATGATCCAATCAATGGTTCGTCGGGAGTTCTATCAATTGACCAATATGGAAATCTCTTTCTCCATAGCTACCACAACCAGAAAGCTCCTGTGTGGACTGCAAATGTCTCAGTGGAGGTTACAGATTATTGTGTAGCTCAGCTCTTGGATACAGGAAATTTGATTTTGGTCCGCGATAAAAGTAAAAGTACTGTGTGGGAAAGCTTTGACCATCCTACGGATACTATGCTGCCAGGAATGAAACTTAGGTTGAACCGAACGACAGGCATGGACCGGTTCCCGGTATCTTGGAGATCAGCAGATGACCCTGGAACTGGAAACTTCTCACTTCAGATCAACCCAAAAGGATCACCACAGGTCTTTATCTACTGGGGTATAAAATATATTTGGCGAAGCATTGCATGGCCCTTGAAAAGTTATGCAGATATATCCAATGTTAGTTTTGTCAATAATCAAAATGAGACATATGTGGTCTACTCTGTTTCTGATGCTTCTGTTATCCTAAGGGTAATTTTGGACTATTCAGGACTTCTTAAGAAACTAATTTGGCATGAAAAAGATGGCAAATGGAATGAATTCTGGTCGGTACCAAAATCTCCGTGTGATCCATATGGGCATTGTGGTACCTATGGAATATGTGATCCTGAATTTCTTAGTCGAAGATTTGAATGTGATTGTTTACCGGGGTATGAACGCAAGTCCCCAAGGGACTGGCATATTCTAAAAGATGCATCAGGGGGGTGTGTCAGGAAGCGGCTAGAGTCTACCTCATTATGTGGGCATGGAGAAGGATTTGTGAAAGTGGCAAATGTTAAAGTACCTGACACTTCAGCAGCAGTTTGGGTGAGCACGAATATGAGTCCAAGGGACTGTGAAAAGAATTGCAGCAGGAATTGTTCATGCTCTGCATATGCAAGCATAGATATTGCTGGGAAGGAGACTGGCTGTTTGACATGGTATGGCAAATTGATGGACACTGTGCAAAATAAGGAAGAGGGATATGATATTTATGTTCGTGTTGATGCAGTCGAATTAGGTAATGTATTTTTGCCTTCGACCAATTTTGAACAAAACCAATGTGTATAATCAGGTGACAAATTGGATAATCAGCGCTGCATGAATTGTTTGTGCTTATGTTCTATCATTATACCTTGCCTTTTAACTTCCTTTTCTTTTCCTCTTTGATGGAACAATAATAAATTCTTTTCCCTACTCACACAGCCGAAATCGCCCAAAAATGGAATGGTTTTCTTAAAAGGAAGGATATGTTAGCCATTTTAGTAATATCTGTTGTTTCAGCTTGGTTTGTCATCATCTTATTTACATATTTGTGGCTCAAGAAGAAGAAGAAAAGGGGTAAGAAACAAGATTTTGTATGATGTTTTGTGCCTATCTATGTATATTCATACCTCTGATTTGAGTAAGCATTCTGGTTTCATCTTTTTGGTGGCAGTGAGGAACAAATGGAGCAAAAGATGGCTTGATACAATTGGCAACGCATACTACAAGGAAACTTCAGTGGAAAATCAAGTCGAAGGTAGCATGAGTCATCCAGAGATTGCTTTTTTCAATCTGAGCACTGTACTTGCTGCAACTAACAGTTTCTCTCCAGCTAACAAACTAGGGCAAGGTGGTTTTGGTGCGGTTTATAAGGTACATATATATAACTTCTGTGCAAATGTCTAAAAACTGTGTACATGTGCTTGTCTTCGTCTCTAGTTGTTGTTGTGAGATTCTAAATGTCAAAGCATGAATGTAGGGTAAATTGTCTAATGGAAAGGAAGTTGCTGTGAAAAGACTTTTGAAAGATTCAGGGCAAGGAATAGATGAATTTAAAAATGAAGTGTTGCTGATTGCAAAACTTCAACATCAGAATCTGGTGAAACTCATAGGATGCTGCATTCAGGGAGAGGAACCAATGCTAGTTTATGAATACATGCCAAACAAAAGCTTGGACTACTTTCTTTTCAGTAAGTCCTGTGTATATTCTACTTTATTTAGCATTGTATTCCACAAGTTGTCTAATTCCATCTGGTTCAACAATATGAGTGATGGACTTGGAATGCATAAATTGGAAATGATTCAATTGGAAATCTTTTGTTAGATGAAACAAGAAGGTCAATCTTGGATTGGAGAAAACGCTTCGATATTATCGTTGGGATTGCTCGTGGAATCTTATATATTCACCAAGATTCTAGGCTGAGAATTATCCATAGAGATCTAAAAACTAGCAACATTCTATTGGATGAAGAAATGAATCCAAAAATTTCGGATTTTGGCCTAGCTAGAATCTTCAAAGGCGACCAAACTCATGAGAAGACAAACAGAATAGTTGGAACATTGTAAGTATACCTACACACCTAGTAGCTAGACACATAGAACCACTGCTAAGAATACCATTCTATGCTAAGAATACCATTCTATCTTACATTAATTAATTTGAAAGGAGCATTATAACTATTTTTTTTTTCTGTTTTTCATATGCAGTGGGTACATGTCTCCAGAATACGTGGTATTTGGAAAGTTTTCAACGAAATCTGATGTCTTTAGTTTTGGCATCATATTATTAGAGATCGTTGCAGGGAAAAAGAACAATAGCTTTTGTCAAGAGGATTCTTACCCAAGCATGATAGGAAAAGTAAGTTTTTATGGGTAAATTATTCTGATCATCATTGAATTTTGCATTGATTTTCTTTGTGGTCATAAAACTAGAACTTGTTGCAATTTAGTAACTGAAATTCAATTTTGTTGCGATTAGTTTCCTAACTTTAGTGGGAAACCCACAAGAAATCTGACATGATATTCAATTTGGGGCTAGTTTGTAAAGCTTCTTCAATTTGATTTTTGATCCAGACCTCATTTTTAGTATTTATCTTGACTTGTATATTATGTTAGATTTCCAATGAAATTCTTACCAAAATCACCAGTGTCAAGTTAGAGTGCACTAGTTGGAAAAAAAGAAATAAATAAAACTAGTGATCAAATTATGAAAAGTTGAATTTTTATGACCACAATAAAAAAAATCCATGTAAAATTCAGTAAGCATAAAAATATTTTACCCTTGAAGATGCTTATAGTACCTAATTATCTTTCGAATTGTAATAATTTGTTTATGGGTTCAACTAATGATGAGATGTTATAGATATGGCATTTATGGAGAGAAGAGAGAGCATGGGAGATTGTTGATTCATTACTAAAGCATTCTTGTTCTCCTGATGAAGTATTGAGATGCATCCAAATTGGGCTCTTATGTGTGCAAGAAGATGAAATGGAAAGACCGACTATGTCAGCTGTCGTTCTAATGTTAAATAGCGAAATTAGTCTTCCTTCTCCTAAGCAATCTGCATTCGCTTTCAGAAAGTCTAATATTATTAGTTCCAGCTCATTAGAACCAAAAGAAGGATTTTCTTCTGTGGATGAGGAGACAATTACTGAGGTTGTATGTCGTTGAAAATCTCTCTCATCAATTACATAAATTTTTAGTATAGGGATTCAAGATATGCTTCTTCTGATATTATTATTATTTTTTATTTAGACTTAATTTGTCATGAAATTAAATCCAAAATGCAAATATATATGAAATTTATATAATTTATCTGTATAAATATTATAAAGTTAGTCTTTAAAAAGGAATATAAAAAATTGTCCAGTTACAATTTTTTTGAGATGATGTGAGAGTTTGTTTTTATTACATGTGGCATTATACTACAAATTATTGAAAGTTCTTAAAGTTATATGTCATTCAAATGTTTATTTATTATAAGTAGTACATTTTAATTCATTTAAATAATAAATGAATTAAATTATTGTACTTACAAAAGGAGTTTTGAAATTCGAGCTTTAATTTTATGTGAAAATTACTAAAAATGCCAAGGGCTTGATAATATCAAGGGCTACTGAAAATGAGCCACTAATGCGACGGGACAGGATGATTATGTGAATATAAATGAAAGGTAAAAACTTTTTATTTTAGTTAAATTAATTAATTAATTAATTTTTATATTTTAAAAAATATAATTATTTTTTTTTAATTTTTATGAATTAATTAATTAGTGTTTATATTTTAATGAGAAATAAAAAATTTGTTATAATGAAGAATAAATTTGAATTTATATTTTTTTTAATTATTTAAGTATAATTCCATTCAAGTTCTTGGTATCATTCTTATGTTTTCTCTATTGAAAATCAATTTTTTCAGATTATCGCCTTAATTATTTGAAAATCTATATCAATTACACTTTATCGAGTATTGTTTTTCAATAGAGAAAATGTAAAAATATAGCGCAAAGAATTAAATGAAAATACTATAATAATTTTTAAAAATTATAAATTTAGATTTAGTTTTCATACAAAAATATTTTTATTTTTAATCTAGGAATATATTTTTTAAATATAGAAACTAATTAAATTTACTAAAATAGAATACTAAATAGTTGTTTGACTAGACCAAAATTTATTTGAGTAACAAAAAAATTGATAAAGGAATTAAATAGTTTGATGAAATATCGACTAAATAATGTATTTTTTAAAATATAATGATCAAATAGTTAATTTCATTAAAATGCAAGAGTTAAATAATAATTTTCTTTAAATAGGAAAGCCAATTTGATTGCGTTTTTTAATTGTTTTTTTTTCCTCCCGCAATGTTACTATGATGCAAAAACTTGTTATGAAAATACTAGGGTAAACTATAATTTAATAACTGAGTTCTGACAAAATTTATAATTTAATCTTTGTATTTTTAAAGCTAAATAATTTAATCTCTAACATTTGATAAAACTTATAATTTAATCCTCACTATTAGAATTTCAGTTAAGTTATTATTAATTCTTGTAAAAATGATCAAAATATCCTTAATTCTATTTTTAATATAAAAATAATTTAATTCCTGAAATTTTATTTTATTGATAATTTAATCTTTGAGATTTAGTTAAACCTATATATTAGTCCCTGTAATTTTAAAATCAAGCAATTCAGTCCTAGAAGTTTTAATAAATCTACAAGTTAATTCTTATCATTAAAATTATAATTAATTTCTCATTAAATTTAGCAAAAAATCAACATGTTTTTAACTCTATTTACAGTTTGAAAATAATTTAATTTTTAAATTTTTACTTTCATAGCAATTTTTGTCCATATTCATATTTTTTTTCTTTTTTTATGTAAAAAAATATAATATAATATACTATAAATTGATATATATATATATATATATATATATATATATTAAAATAATAATTACATAAATAGAATTTTACAAATTATAAGGGCTTATTTATAAATAGTTATAATATTTAAGGATAATTGTAAAATATGTGGATAATTTTGTAATTAATTAAAATTTTAAGGTCCTTAAAGTAATTAATTCATATTTTAATAATTTAAACTTAAAATTTTTTAATTTTATGGGACTCACATTTTAAAAATATAAGGACTAAATTATCAATAAAAAAATTTAAAACACTAAATTATTTTAAGATTAAAAATAAAAATAAGGGTATTTTGATTATTTTTATTAAATTAACAGTAATTTAATGGGATTATAATAATAAGAACTAAATTGTAGGTTTTATCAAATTTCACTACTAAATTACTTATTTTTAAAAATATAAAAATTAAGTTATAAATATTTTCAAATCTTAGAAACTAAATCATAATTTACCCAAAATACTAATTTAATTGAGGTTTTCTAATATACTCTATTTTAACAAATTATTTTAATTTCATAACATATTGATAAATTTTTTTAATAATGAATCCAAATTTTTTGTATTTTAATTTTTTTTAACCCTTCAAATATTATGAAAAAAAATTATATATATATATATATATATATATATATATATATATATATATATATATAATTATTCAATAAAAATGACAAAAGAATTATTATTCAAAGAAATGACTAGAAAATTTATAGCTTGAGTGATAAGTTCATCCGATTAAAATTTTATTGGTTTAATATTATATTTTTATACAAATATACTTAATAATAATATTTAAAATTTAAGTATTTTTTTATATAAAACTTAGAAAGATAATTGAAATATATGCATATATAATCTAATAAATATTGTTTCAAAAAAAATAATCTAATAAATATTAAAATATTGATTTTAAAAATTAAAAATTAATTAATCAAACATATTTATTTATATTAATAAGCTTTATATTTAATTAATTTGTATTTAGTTAACATATATTTAATTATTTTTTTAATAATCCAATATGTGGAGAAATTATTCCATGTACATGCCTTCATTATCATGAGACAAAACGTGAAATCCACCGTAATAGAAGAGCCTCAGCACAGATAATCTTTTCTTGGAAAATTTCTCCTCCTTCCTTTTTAATTTATCTAAGTAGAATACAATCTAATATTATTTTTTAAAATAAATAAAATTCAATTATTTTATAAAGTTTTAATTTTCTGAAAAATTATTAATAAAAATATTTTTATATAAATTATTAATTGAAAAATATAAAATTAAACAGATTTCGTATTTCTTGTTTAATAGGAAAAGTGACATAACCTTATTTTTATATTGGCTGGCTTAGTGGAATTGGAAATTCCACCTCTTTTAACTAAAATATGGAAGAGGAGAGGGAGCTCCTCTCATTGCGTTTGCATCGTTGGGTTTCATGGAACGCAGTCCAAATATTCGATAAAATGTCACAATGAGTAGGGATTCTGCTGTAGGGTTTAATGGACCTCGTCCATTCTCTTCCTCCGTTGTTTTTGGCTTGCAAGCTCATTTTCCTCCACGTTAGTGCATTTGGTTCAATGGACACGTTTCTTCAGTCTACAATGTTCAAAAGTAGGCTACTATTGTCAATGTTTGTTGGTGAAGAAGATAAGAAATATAGTTGAAAAAAATCTCAGTTTACTTGTCAAAAGTCTTAGCTCCTTGTGGACTTTTCTAGCTTAAAAATATAACCACATCCCACATAAGTTTCATTTCAATGATGATTACAGAACCAGTATGGATTTTCGAAAGTTGTTCCTGTGTTCTTCTCTTCTAGTCCTCCATTTCGCATTTTCTTCTTCCAAAGACACCATAACTATGAACCAAACCATTCATGATGGTGACTTTCTGATCTCTAGAGAAAATAATTTTGCATTAGGATTCTTTAGCCCCGGAAGTTCCAGTTTTAGATATCTTGGAATCTGGTACCATAAAGTCCGAGAGCAAACTGTGGTGTGGGTAGCAAATAGGGATAATCCAATCAATGGTTCCTCGGGAGTTCTATCAATTGACCAATATGGAAATCTCGTTCTCCGTAGCTACCATAGCCAGAAGGTTCCTGTATGGTCTACAAATGTCTCAGTTGAGGTTGCAGATACTTGTGTTATAGCTCAGCTCTTGGATACAGGAAATTTGGTTTTGTTCCACGATAGAAGTAAAAGTACTGTGTGGGAAAGCTTTGATCATCCTACGGATACTATACTGCCAGGAATGAAACTTGGATTGAACCAAAGGACAGGCATGAAACTTTTCACTTCGGATCAACCCAAAAGGATCACCACAGGTCTTTATCTATTGGGGTATAAAATATATTTGGCGAGGCTTTCCTTGGCCCTTGAAAAGTTATATAGATATATCCAATGTTAGTTTTGTCAACAATCAAAATGAGACATATATGACCTACTCTGTTTCTGATGCTTCTGTTATCCTAAGGGTAATGTTGGACTATTCAGGACTAGTTAAGAATCTAATTTGGCATGAAAAAGATGGCAAATGGAATGAATTCTGGTCGGTACCAAAATCTCCGTGTGATCCATATGGGCGTTGTGGTACCTATGGAATATGTGATCCTCACTTTTTTAGTCGAAGATTTGAATGTGATTGTTTACCGGGGTATGAACCCAAGTCCCCAAGTGAATGGAATATTCTAAAAGATGCATCAGGCGGGTGTGTCAGGAAGCGACTAGAGTCTACCTCATCATGTGGCCATGGAGACGGATTTGTGAAAGTGGCAAATGTTAAAGTACCTGACACTTCAGCAGCAGTTTGGGTGAGCACGAATATGAGTCCAAGGGACTGTGAAAAGAATATCATGAGGAATTGTTCATGCTCTGCATATGCAAGCATAGATATTGCTGAGAAGGAGACTGGCTGTTTGACATGGTATGGCAAATTAATGGACACTGTACATAATAGGGAAGAGGGATATGATATTTATGTTCGTGTTGATGCAATTCAAAAGTCGTAGTCTTGTTGTGGAATTTTGTTATTCATTAATTGAAAATATACATTTCCAAGTCCCCACGCAAAAAGTACATTAATTGAGGACAAATTTTGTTTCTGCAGTCTTTTCTTTTAGTCCTCCATTTCACACTTTCGTCCTGCAGAGATGGCATGACCATAAACAAGCCTATTCAAGATGGTAAGCTTTTAATCATGTAGGAACTTTCTGGTTATGGTTGCTATAGAGAATGAAATTTCTATATAACTTAATGCTTAATTTGATCTATGTACTTATTGGGGATGCTCATTTTAGTCAATTTTTAACTTTTAGTCCAAATTAATGCAAAAGTTTCAATTTTAATTCAATTTAAATCAAAAATCATAAAAATGAAATTTAACTTCTTAATTTTGGGGCTAAATTAAGAAATCTAGATATTTAGTCATAAAATTAAGAAATTAAACTTCTAAATTTTTTATCTAAATCAAGAAATCCATAAATTTAGTGTAGAAATTTTAATTTTGGGTTAATTGGGGCTTAAATTAGAACTTTTGAGTTAATTTGACAAAAGGTTAAAAATTGACTAAGTTGAATATCCTCAATAAATTTAGGGTTGAAATTAAACATTTAACCATTTTGATTTTGGTTAATTGATAAGTCTCCTGTGGAAATATGGATAGACCTTATGGTGTCAGATTTCAAGATATTTATATCAGGAATTTCTAGAGCAATAAAAATCTTAAAGCAAAATTGTTTTCTTTGGAGATTAGAGGAGGATAAATTTTGACAACTGTCCCTGAACTTATCTAATTATAATATTATAGTCTCTCATTTTAAAAATATAACATAAAATCCCATCAACTTTCAAATTTTGCACAGTAAAAATCCCTCTAACCTCCAATTACTAGTTTTTCAGTTAGACGCTAACCTAGATAGTTCCAGCATAGAGTTTAGTAAGTATTTCTCTTTTCTCTCTTAAGCCATGTGTAAATTGAGTCATTTTTTATGTATAAAGAGAATAATTTTACACTTTGCATAAGAGATAAGAGAGAAATGTTAAATAACTGAGAGAGATGAGGGAGCTATTCACATCAGTTTCTAACTGAAAAATCAATAATTAAAAGTCAGAGGAATTTTACTATGTAAAATTTAAAAGTTTAGGGAGTTTTATGTTACATTTTAAAGTTAAATGACTGTAGTGTTACAACTATATAAGTTCAGAGAAAGTTGTTAAAATTTATCCGATTAGAGGAAGAAAATGTGAAATGGAGGACTAGGATGGTAATGAATAGAGTATATACAAAAATTATGATATCCAAATCCAATTTAGGGTAGTATTCTTAAAATTTAAATCTCAGCTAGATTAATATTTTTAAATTTCAAATTTGTATAGAATTTAATTAAAATTTATTCTTAACTATTCAAACTCGTATGAAACTCAATTATTATTATTATTTAAAAAACACACGAAATCATTTAATTTTATATATTTTAATTAATATTCTACATAAGAAATATTTTTTATTAATAATTTATATTTAAATTAATAATTTCATAAATATTTAAATTCTATTTTATTTAAAATAAAAAATAAAAAATTTATAAATATTATTATAAATTTTTTTTTTGTTTAATTAAATATTTATATAAACGGATTCGAGTAACGAATATCGTGGAGTTGTTGATATATAATTTCAAGGAAGAAGAAATTCCTCAACAAAACTTTGCATTTATTTTCTTTGTGATTGGTAAACAAAGCATAAAGGAAAATTACAATATTAGATAATTCGTAAAAAAAAAAAATATTTTTTCGAATATTTAATTTTGTTCGACTAAAACGAAGTTGGATGGATACAACCTAAAATTCAAAAATAAAACCTATTTGAATGCTGATGACATAACATTGGCCAGGAAAAAGAAAAACAAGCTAATCCCATTTGAATAGAATTAATTAAAAAAAAAATTCTTTCAAATTGTAGTTGTCATCATTTACCACTAGAAATTGATTTCAACTGAACCGTTCAATCAACGTTGTTGACATAATTATCCTCCAATCTACTGAAGACACCTATTTTATGTCAATTTCCAAGTGGGTTTCCTATTGAAATCAGAAAACTAATGCTCGGTTCCTTTTATGAAAAATATTATTTTAAGAAATATTTTTTAATATTTAGAGTATTTAAAAAATAAATTAATAAAAAATATTTTTTATTAAAACTTAAATAAATATCATTAATGATAAAAAAATATTTATATTTTCTACATGTAAATTATTTTTTACCAAATAAATGAAATCCAAATGTAATAAAATGAAAGTTAAGTGAATAAATTACTACTAATTTTATGATTATAAAAAAAATCAATATAAAATTCAGTTATGATTACAAAAATTTACCCAAATTTTTTAACTTATTTTTCCCATCATTCTTAGGTAGAATGCTCTTTAAAAAAAGCTATTGTTCCCTATAACAATCCCTAATAACATGATCCCCATGAAGATATAAAATTTCATTGACAACCTTTCAAATATCACATATTCCACCAATTAGCTTTATACAGAGACATTAGAATCATTTCTAAAGTTATTATACATAATTGAATTTTAAAAATAATATTTCATATTAGATTCACATTTTATATATCAAATATCTATTACTCTAATTTATTATATAAATAATTAATTAAATATAAAATAAACATTTTTGTAATAATATGATGTGGGATAACTTTTTTCTGTAAGTCTTAGCTCCTTGTGGAATTTTCTTGTTTAAAAATATGACCACATCCCACCTAAGTTTCACTTCAACGATGATTACAGAACCAGTATGGATTTTCCAAAGTTGTTCCTGCATTCTTCTCTTCTAGTCCTCCATTTCGCATTTTCTTCTTCCAAAGACACAATAACTATAAACCAAACCATTCATGATGGTGACTTTCTGATCTCTAGAGAAAATAATTTTGCATTAGGATTCTTTAGCCCCGGAAGTTCCAGGTTTAGATATCTTGGAATCTGGTACCGTAAAGTCCGAGAGCAAACTGTAGTGTGGGTAGCAAATAGGGATGATCCAATCAAGGGTTCCTCGGGAGTTCTATCAATTGACCAATATGGAAATCTCGTTCTCCGCAGCTATCATAACCAGAAAGTTCCTATATGGTCTACAAATGTCTCAGTGGAGGTTACAGATACTTGTGTGGCTCAGCTCTTGGATACAGGAAATTTGATTTTGGTCCACGATAGAAGTAAAAGTAATGTGTGGGAAAGCTTTGATCATCCTACGGATACTTGGCTGCCAGGAATGAAACTTGGGTTGGACCGAAGGACAGGCATGAACCGGTTCCCGATATGTTGGAGATCAGCAGATGACCCTGGAACTGGAAACTTCTCACTTCAGATCAACCCAAAAGGATCACCACAGTTCTTTATCTACTGGGGTATAAAATATATTTGGCGAGGCATTCCTTGGCCCTGGAAAAGCTATGCAGATGCATCCAATGACAGTTTTGTCAACAATCAAAATGAGACATATGCGACATACTCTGTTTCTGATGCTTCTGTTAGTCTAAGGTTAATGTTGGACTATTCAGGACTTGTTAAGAAACTAATTTGGCATGAAAAAGATGGCAAATGGAAAGAATTCCGGTCGATGCCAAAATCTACATGTGATCCATATGGGCATTGTGGTACCTATGGAATATGTGACCCTGACTTTCTTGGTCGAAGATTTGAATGTGATTGTTTACCGGGGTATGAACCCAAGTCCCCAAGGGACTGGCATATTCTAAAAGATGCATCAGGCGGGTGTGTCAGGAAGCGGCTAGAGTCTACCTCATTATGTGGCCATGGAGACGGATTTGTGAAAGTGGCGAATGTTAAAGTACCTGACACTTCAGCAGCAGTTTGGGTGAGCACGAATATGAGTCCAAGGGACTGTGAAAAGAATTGCATGAGGAATTGTTCATGCTCTGCATATGCAAGCATAGATATTGCTAGGAAGGAGACTGGCTGTTTGACATGGTACGGCAAATTGATGGACACTGTGCACAATGGGGCAGAGGGATATGATATTTATGTTCGTGTTGATGCAGTCGAATTAGGTAATGTATTTTTGCCTTCGACAAATTTTGAACAAAACCAATGTGTATAATCAGGTGACAAATTGGATAATCAGCGTTGCATGAATTGTTTGTGCTTGTGTTCTATCATTATACCTTGCCTTTTAACTTCCTTTTCTTTTCCTCTTTGATGGAACAATGATAAATTCTTTTCCCTACTCACACAGCTGAAATTGCCGAAAAATGGAATGGTTTTCTTAAAAGGAAGGATAGGTTAGCCGTTTTAGTAATATCTGTTGTTTCAGCTTGGTTTGTCATCATCTTGTTTACATATTTGTGGCTCAAGAAGAAGAAGAAGAAAAGGGGTAAGAAACAAGATTTTGTATGATGTTTTGTGCCTATCTATTTATATTCATACCTTTGATTTGAGTAAGCATTAAGCATTCTGGTTTCATCATTTTGATGGCAGTGAGGAACAAATGGAACAAAAGGTGGCTTGATACAATTGGCTCAGTGGAAAATCAAGTCGAAGGTAGCATGAGTCATCCAGAGATTGCTTTTTTCAATCTGAGCACTATACTTGCTGCAACTAACAGTTTCTCTCCAGCTAACAAACTAGGGCAAGGTGGTTTTGGTGTGGTTTATAAGGTGCATATATATAACTTACGTGCAAATGTCTAAAACTATGTACATGTGCTTGTCTTCGTCTCTAGTTGTTGTGAGATTCTAAATGTGAAAACATGACTGTAGGGTAAATTGTCTAATGGAAAGGACGTTGCTGTGAAAAGACTTTCAAAAGATTCGGGGCAAGGAATATATGAATTTAAAAATGAAGTTTTACTGATTGCAAAACTTCAACATCAGAATTTGGTGAAACTCATAGGATGCTGTATTCAGGGAGAGGAACCGATGCTAGTTTATGAATACATGCCAAACAAAAGCTTGGACTCCTTTCTTTTCAGTAAGTCCTGTGTATATTCTACTTTATTTAGCATTGTATTCCACAAGTTGTCTAATTCCATTTGGTTCAACAATATGAGTGATGGACATTGAATGCATAAATTGGCACTGATTCAATTGGAAATCTTTTGTTAGATGAAACAAGAAGGTCAATCTTGGATTGGAGAAAACGCTTTGATATTATCGTTGGGATTGCTCGTGGAATCTTATATATTCATCAAGATTCTAGGTTGAAAATTATCCATAGAGATCTAAAAACCAGCAATATCCTATTGGATGAAGAAATGAATCCAAAAATTTCAGATTTTAGCCTAGCTAGAATCTTCAAAGGTGACCAAACTCATGAGATGACAAACAGAATAGTTGGAACATTGTAAGTATACCTACACACTCAGCAGCTAGACACACAGAACCACTGCTAAGAATACCTTTCTATCTTACATTAAATAATTTGAAAGGAGCATTATAACTATTTTTTTTTCTATCTGTTTTTCATATGCAGTGGATACATGTCTCCAGAATATGTGGTGTTTGGAAAGTTTTCAACGAAATCTGATGTCTTTAGTTTTGGCATCATATTATTAGAGATTATTACAGGGAAAAGGAATAATAGCTTTTATCAAGAGGATTTTTACCCAAGCATGATAGGAAAAGTAAGTTAAAAAGATATGGGTAAATTATATTAATCATCATTGAATTTTACATTGATTTTCTTTGTGGTCATAAAACTAGAACTTGTTGCAATTTAGTAACTGAAATTCGATTTTGTTGCAATTAGTTTCCTGACTTCAGTGGGAAACCACCAAAAATCTGACATGGCATTCAATTTGGGGCTGGTTTTGTAAGGCTTCTTCAATTTGATTTTTGATCTAGACCTCATTTTTAGTATCTATCTTGACTTGTATATCATCTTAGATGTCCAATGAAATTCTTACCAAAATCACCACTGTCAAGTCAGCATGCACTAGTTGAAAAAAATAATAATAAAACTAGTGATCAAATTATGAAAAGTTGAATTTTTATGACCACAATAAAGAAATCCTTGTAAAATTCAGTGAGCATAAAAATATTTTACCCTTGAAGATACTTATAGTAACTAATTATTTTCCGAATTGTAATAATTTGTTTATGGGTTCATCTAATGATGAGATGTTATAGATATGGCATTTATGGAGAGAAGAGAGAGCATGGGAGATGGTTGATTCATCACTAAAGCATTCTTGTTCTCCTGATGAAGTATTGAGATGCATCCAAATTGGGCTCTTATGCTTGCAAGAAGATATAATGGAAAGACCGACCATGTCAGCTGTCGTTCTAATGTTAAATAGCGAAATTAGTCTTCCTTCTCCTAAGCAACCTGCATTCACTTTCAAAAAGTCTAGTATTATTAGTTCTAGCTCATTAGAACCAAAAGAAAGATTTTGTTCTGTGGATGAGGAGACAATTACTGAGGTTGTATATCGTTGAATATCTCTCTCATCAATTACATAAATTTTTAGTATAGAAATTCAAAATATGCTTCTTCTGATATATATATATATATATATATATATATATATATATATATATATATATATATATATATATATATATATATATTTTAGACTTAATTCGTTATGAAATTGAATCCAAAACACAAATATACGTAAATTTTATATAATTTATCTGTATAAATATTATAAAGTTAGTCCTTAAAAAGGAATATAAAAAATTGTCGAGTTGCACTTTTTTTAGAGGGTGTGAGAGTCTGTTTTCATTACATGTGACATTATACTATAAATTATTGAAAGCCCTTAAAGTTATATGTCATTCAAATGTTTTTTTATTATAATTAGTACATTTTTAATTCATTTAAATAATAAATTAATTAAATTATTGTACTTATAAAAGGAGTTTTGAAATTCAAGCATTAATTTTATGTGAAAATTACTAAAAATGCCAAGGGCTTGATAGTGTCAAGGGCTGCTGAAAATGAGCCACTAAAGCGACGGGACAGGATGATTACGTGAACATAAATGAAAGGTATGTCTTTTTATTTTAGTTAAATTAATTAATTAATTTTTATATTTTGAAAAATAAAGTTATTTTGTTTCTTTATTTTTATGAATTAATTAATTAGTGTTTATATTTTAATGAGAAATAAAAATTTTTTTATAGTGAAGAATAAATTTAAATTTATATTTTTCTAAAATCATTTAAGTATAATTTCATTCAAGTTCTTGTCACATTTTTTATGTTTTCTCTATTGAAAATTAATTTTTATAAATTATCGCCTTAATTACTTGAAATCTATATAAACTAATACTTTACTGAGTATTATTTTTCAGTAGAGAAAATACAAAAATAAAGCACAGAGAATTAAATAAAAATACAAGAATAATTTTTAAAAATTATAAATTTAAATTTAGTTTTCATGCAAAAACATTTTTATTTTTAATCTAGGAATATGTTTTTTAAATATAAGAACTAATTAGTTTTACTGAAATAAAATACTAAAAAGTTGTTTGACTGGATTAAAATTTATTTAAGTAATAAAAAAATTAATAAAAGAACTAAATAGTTTGATAAAATATCAACTAAATAATATATTTTTCAAAATACAATGACTAAATAGTTAATTTCATTAAAATGCAACAGTTAAATAGTAATTTTCTTTAAATAGGAAAGCCAATTTAATTGCGTTTTTTAATTATTTTTTTTCCTCCAGCAATGTTTGTATGATGCAAAAACTTGTTATGAAAATACTAGGGTAAACTATAATTTAATAACTGAGGTTTGAAAAAAATACTATAAATTGATATATATATATATATATATATATATATATATATATTAAAATAATAATTACATAAATAGAATTTTACAAATTATAAGGGCTTATTTTAAATAGTTATAATATTTAAGGATTTTTGTAAAATATGTGGATAATTTTGTAATAATCAAAATTTTAAGGTCCTTAAAGTAATTAATTCATATTTTAATAATTTAAACTTAAAATTTTTTAATTTTATGGGACTCACATTTTAAAAATATAAGGACTAAATTATCAATAAAAAAATTTAAAAGACTAAATTATTAAAAAAAATTTAGGAACTAAATTATTTTAAGATTAAAAATAAAAATAAAGGTATTTTGGTTATTTTTGTTAAATTAACAGTAATTTAATGGGATTATAACAATAAGAACTAAATTGTAGATTTTGTCAAATTTCAGCACTAAATTATTTATTTTTAAAAATATAAAAATTAAGTTATAAATTTTTTCAAATCTTAAAACTAAATCATAATTTACCCAAAATACTAATTTAATTGAGGTTTTCTAATATACTCTATTTTAACAAATTATTTTAATTTCATAACATATTGATAAATTTTTTTAATAATGAATCCAAATTTTTTGTATTTTAATTTTTTTAACCCTTCAAATATTATGAAAAAAATTATTATTTCCTTTTATAATGTAACATCATATAATATATATATATATAAATTATTCAATAGAAATGACAAGAGAATTATTATTCAAAGAAATGACTAGAAAATTTATAGCTTGAGTGATAAGTTCATCCGGTTAGAATTTTATTGGTTTAATATTATATTTTTATATAAATATACTTAATAATAATATTTAAAATATAAATATTTTTTATATAAAACTTAGAAAGATAATTGAAATATATGCATATATAATCTAATAAATATTGTTTCAAAAAAAATCTAATAAATATTAAAATATTGATTTTAAAAATTAAAAATTAATTAATCAAACATATTTATTTATATTAATAAGCTTTATATTTAATTAATTTGTATTTAGTTAACATATATTTAATTATTTTTTTAATAATCCAATATGTGGAGAAATTATTCCATGTACATGCGTTCATTATAATGAGACAAAACGTGAAATCCACCGTAATAGAAGAGCCTCAGCACAGATAATCTTTTCTTGGAAAATTTCTCCTCCTTTCTTTTTAATTTATCTAAGTAGAATACAATCTAATATTAATTTTTATATATACTATTTTTTAAATAAATAAAATTTTTATATATTATTTTTTAAAATAAATAAAATTCAAATATTTTATAAAGTTTTAATTTTCTGAAAAATTATTAATAAAAATATTTTTATATAAATTATTAATTAAAAAATATAAAATTAAACAGATTTCGTATTTCTTATTTAATAGGAAAAGTGACATAACCTTATTTTTATATTGGCTGGCTTAGTGGAATTGGAAATTCCACCTCTTTTAAATAAAATATGGAAGAGGAGAGGGAGCTCCTCTCATTGCGTTTGCTTCGTTGGGTTTCATGGAACGCAGTCCAAATATTCGATAAAATGTCACAATGAGTAGGGATTCTGCTATAGGGTTTAATGGACCTCGTCCATTCTCTTCCTCCGTTGTTTTTGGCTTGCAAGCTCATTTTCCTCCACGTTAGTGCATTTGGTTCAATGGACACGTTTCTTCAGTCTGCAATGTTCAAAAGTAGGCTACTATTGTCAATGTTCGTTGGTGAAGAAGACAAGAAATATAGTTAAAAAAAAATTTCAGTTTACTTGTCAAAAGTCTTAGCTCCTTGTGGACTTTTGTAGGTTAAAAATATGACCACATCCCACATAAGTTTCACTTCAATGAAGTTTCCAGAACCAGAATGGATTTTCGAAAGTTGTTCCTGCATTCTTCTCTTCTAGTCCTCCATTTCGCATTTTCTTCTTCCAAAGACACCATAACTATAAACCAAACCATTCATGATGGTGACTTTCTGATCTCTAGAGAAAATAATTTTGCATTAGGATTCTTTAGCCCCAAAAGTTCCAGGTTTAGATATCTTGGAATCTGGTACAATAAAGTCCGAGAGCAAACCGTGGCGTGGGTAGCAAATAGGGATGATCCAATCAATGGTTCCTCGGGAGTTCTATCAATTGACCAATATGGAAATCTCGTTCTCCATAGCTACCATAACCAGAAGGTTCCTGTATGGTCTACAAATGTCTCAGTGGAGGTTACAGATACTTGTGTTGTAGCTCAGCTCTTGGATACAGGAAATTTGGTTTTGTTCCACGATAGAAGTAAAAGTACTGTGTGGGAAAGCTTTGATCATCCTACGGATACTATGCTGCCAGGAATGAAACTTGGATTGAACCGAAGGACAGGTATGAACCGGTTCCCGATATGTTGGAGATCAGCAGATGACCCTGGAACTGGAAACTTTTCACTTCGGATAAACCCAAACGGATCACCACAGGTCTTTATCTACTGGGGTATAAAATATATTTGGCGAGGCATTCCTTGGCCCTTGAAAAGTTATGCAGATATATTGAATGTTAGTTTTGTCAACAATCAAAATGAGACATATATGACCTACTCTGTTTCTGATGCTTCTGTTATCCTAAGGGTAATGTTGGACTATTCAGGACTAGTTAAGAAGCTAATTTGGCAGGAAAAAGATGGCAAATGGAATGAATTCTGGTCGGTACCAAAGTCTCCGTGTGATCCATATGGGCATTGTGGTACCTATGGAATATGTGATCCTGACTTTTTTAGTCGAAGATTTGAATGTGATTGTTTACCGGGGTATGAACCCAAGTCCCCAAGGGACTGGCATATTCTAAAAGATACATCAGGCGGGTGTGTCAGGAAGCGGCTAGAGTCTACCTCATTATGCAGGCATGGAGAAGGATTTGTGAAAGTGGCAAATGTTAAAGTACCTGACACTTCAGCAGCAGTTTGGGTGAGCATGAATATGAGTCCAAGGGACTGTGAAAAGAATTGCAGGAGGAATTGTTCATGCTCTGCATATGCAAGCATAAATATTGCTGGGAAGGAGACTGGCTGTTTGACATGGTATGGCATATTAATGGACACTGTACATAATTGGAAAGAGGGATATGATATTTATGTTCGTGTTGATGCAGTTGAATTAGGTAATGTATTTTTGCCTTTGACAAATTTTGAACAAAACCAATGTGTATAATCACGTGAAAAAATTGCATAATCAGCCCTGCATGAATTGTCTGTGCCTATGTTCTATCATTATGCCTTGCCTTTTAACTTTCTTTTCTTTTCCACTTTGATGGAACAATAATAAATTCTTTTTCCTACTCACAAAGCCGAAGTCACCCAAAAATGGAATGGTTTTCTTGAAAGGAAGGATATGTTAGGCTTTTTAGTAGTATCTGTTGTTTCAGCTTGGTTTGTCATCATCTTATTTACATATTTGTGGCTCAAGAAGAAGAAGAAAAGGGGTAAGAAACAAGATTTTGTATGATGTTTTGTGCCTTTATGCGTATATTCATACCTCTGATTTGAGCAAGCATTAAGCACTCTGGCTTCATCTTTTTGATGGCAGTGAGGAACAAATGGAGCAAACAATGGCTTGATACAATTGGCAGCACATACTACAATGAAACTTCAGTGGAAAATCAAGTCGAAGGTAGCATGAGTCATCCAGAGATTGCTTTTTTCAATCTGAGCACTATACTTGCTGCAACTAACAGTTTCTCTCCGGCTAACAAACTAGGGCAAGGTGGTTTTGGCGTGGTTTATAAGGTACATATATATAACTTCTGTGCAAATGTCTCAAAACTGTGTACATGTGCTTGTCTTCGTCTCTAGTTGTTGTGAGATTCTAAATGTGAAAACATGACTGTAGGGTAAATTGTCTAATGGAAAGGAAGTTGCTGTGAAAAGACTTTCAAAAGATTCAAGGCAAGGAATAGATGAATTTAAAAATGAAGTTTTGCTGATTGCAAAACTTCAGCATCAGAATCTGGTGAAACTCATAGGATGCTGCATTCAAGGAGAGGAACCGATGCTAGTTTATGAATACATGCCAAACAAAAGCTTGGACTCCTTTCTTTTCCGTAAGTCCTGTGTATATTCTACATTATTTAGCCTTGTATTCCACAAGTTGTCTAATTCCATCTGGTTCAACAATATGAGTGATGGACATAGAATGAATAAATTGACACAGATTCAATTGGAAATCTTTTGTTAGATGAAACAAGAAGGTCAATCTTGGATTGGAGAAAGCGCTTTGATATTATCGTTGGGATTGCTCGTGGAATTTTATATATTCATCAAGATTCTAGGTTGAGAATTATCCATAGAGATCTAAAAACTAGCAACATTCTATTGGACAAAGAAATGAATCCAAAAATTTCAGATTTTGGCCTAGCTAGAATCTTCAAAGGCGACCAAACTCATGAGATGACAAACAGAATAGTTGGAACATTGTAAGTATACCTATACACCCAGCAGCTAGACACATAGAACCACTGCTAAGAATACCATTATATCTTATATTAAATAATTTGAAAGAAGCGTTACAACTATTTTTTTTCTATTTTTTATATGCAGTGGATACATGTCTCCCGAATATGTGACATTTGGAAAGTTTTCAACGAAATCTGATGTCTTTAGTTTCGGCATCATATTATTAGAGATCATTACAGGGAAAAAGAACAATAGCTTTTGTCAAGAGGATCCTTACCCAAGCATGATAGGAAAAGTAAGTTAAAAATATATGGGTAAATTATTCTAATCATCATTGAATTTTGCATTGATTTTCTTTGTAGTCATAAAATTAGAACTTGTTGCAATTTAGTAACTGAAATTCGATTTTGTTGCAATTAGTTTCCTGACTTCAATGGGAAACCCACCAGAAATCTGACATGATATTAAATTTGGGGCTAGTTTTGTAAGGCTTCTTCAATTTGTTTTTTGATCCAGACCTCATTTTCAGTATTTATCTAGACTTGTATATCATGTTAGATTTCCAATGGAATTCTTACCAAAATCACCACTATCAAGTTAGAGTGCACTAGTTAAAAAATAAAAAAAAAAAACTAGTGATCAAATTATGACAAGTTGAATTTTTATGACCACAATGAAAAAATCCATGTAAAATTTAGTGAGCATAAAAATATTTTCCCCTTGAAGATGCTTATAGTACCTAATTATCTTCGGAATTGTAATAATTTGTTTATGGGTTCATCTAATGATGAGATGTTACAGATATGGCATTTATGGAGAGAAGAAAGAGCATGGGAGATAATTGATTCATCACTAAAGCATTCTTGTTCTCCTGATGAAGTATTGAGATGCATCCAAATTGGGCTTTTATGTGTGCAAGAAGATGTATTGAAAAGACCGACCATGTCAGCTATTGTTCTAATGTTAAATAGCGAAATTAGTCTTCCTTCTCCTAAGCAACCTGCATTCACTTTCAGAAAATCTAGCTCATTAGAACCAAAAGAACGATTTTGTTCTGTGGATGAGGAAATAATTACTGAGGTTATATGTCGTTGAATGTCTCTCTCATGAATTACATAAATTTTTAGTATAGGAATCTAGGATATGCTTCTTCTGATATTAAAAAATCTTTTTATTTAGACTTGATTCGTCATGAATTTGAACTTAAAATATAAAAATACGTGAAATTTATATAATTTCTCTGTATAAATATTATAAAGTTGAGTCCTTGAAAAGGAATTATAAAAAATTGTCAAGTTGCACTTTTTTTGAGATGGTCTGAGAGTTTGTTTTTATTACATGTGACATTATTCTAAAATTTTTAAATATTTTAAAGTTATTTAATAAACTATGACAATTAGCAATGCTAATATAAATTATTGAAAGCCCTTAAAGTTATATCTCATTCAAATGTTTTTTTATTATAATTGGTACATTTTTAATTCATTTAAATAATAAATGAATTAAATTATTGTACTTACAAAGGGAGTTTTGAAATTCAAGCATTAATTTTATACGAAAATTATTGAAAATCCCAAGGGCTTGATAATGTCAAGGGCTATTGAAAAGGCTAATTAAAATGAGGATTTTAAAGCCACTAATGCGATGGAACAAGACGATTACAATGAATATAAATGAAAGGATAATCTTTTTATTTCAGTGAAATTAATTAATTAATTTTTATATTTTAAAAAAATAATTATTTTATCTTTTTATTTTTATGAACTAATTAATCAGAGTTTATATTTAAAAAAAATGTTGTTATATGAGAAATAAAAATTTTGTTATAATGGAGAATAAATTTTAAATTTATATTTTTTTAATTTTTTTTAAAAAAAGTATAATACCAAAAAAAAAATGGAATAGATTATTTATTTCCAAAAAGTTACAGAATAAGTAAATTATAGAATAAGGCTTTGTTTGGTTAGGATAAGTAAGTTAAAGAATTTTAAATTTTTTAGGAAGTATAAAAAATTAACTTATCTAATTGGGATTAAATATTCAATTCCTAAAAGTGAGACATTTTTTTTTTCACTTCTCATAAAATAACTTACTTTTTTTAAAAGGTAAAATTTTTAGAAAGTGATTTATTTAAATCAAACAAGTCCTAAGTAGCATTGAAAAGTAAGAAAAAGTGACGTTTTGGAAGGGGCATCTTTGGATGGAAAAATAAACGGTACAAAAGAATTGAATTTGGCGCATGTATATATATTTATAAGGAGTTGGCGGCTCAACCGTGCACACGTGGCTAAGAGGTATAAGGGCAATTCTGGGCCTTAACTGGACAGGATATCCTTTTCAGCACAAATGGTATCAGAGCCAACTTTATCACCTCGAAGTTGCGGGTTCGAGATGCTGGAAGCTCTAGATGCCTGCATGAATTTCCAGCAAGGACTGGCTGGGTACTGTGGGTTCAGGTGCATGGGTCCCACTAGCCTGTGCACCTGGTTTGAGCGGGGGATGTGCTCTGATACCAATTTGCCTAGGAACGAAAGGGTGTGGTTTGAATGATGTAAGCAATGAAAATAAGAATGTGCAGATCAAATGAAATAAACAGTAAATATAAACCCAGGACATCGGCAAATGTCCACAAATATAAGATATTAAAGAAAAGAAAAAAGTTTGAACTTACTGAAAATTTTTTTGAATTTTATTGAATTTGTAGGAGTTACAATAGAGTGATTTTACAAAGAAAGGGAGAGTAGTGTCTACAAAGGTGTTCAACACATGAGCTTCCTAGAGCTAACAGAGGGTTTCTAGCAGAGTTATGTTCAACTCTTTTCAAGACTCTGTCTTCTTGATTATGTCCTCCCCATAGAGAAGTGTTCTCCTTTTAAAGAGGTCCAGATGGTAGTTTTGGAATTTTCAAAATTACTATGTGGTCCGTGAGCTACTAGCTGAGAGCATCTATCCACAGTACAAAGCTGATATTGAAGAGCTTTTGTAAAGATAATTTATCTACATGCACTAAAAGTAGCCTATCTTCTTGTGCTCACTGTGCAGTCTATGAGGTGCTTTCTGGGAGCCTCTTCTAGTAGTGCAAGGATGAGAGCATCTTTCAGAGTCGGGAACATCTTTCAGTGGTGCAGAGTTGGGAGCATCTTTCAGTGGTGCAAAGCTGGACTTGTTTGCACTTGCCCAAAAGTATTTTGTAAGGTTTTTGGATGTCAACAACCAATAATGCTGCCACGTGAAATAATTTTCTTTTTTACTTTTCTTTTACTTTTTTTTTTAGGAAGAAGATCGCTCGATAGGAGGAAAGATCCCATAACAGTCATCTTCATTATCATCGCCAAGGTTGATGATAGGTTCTGAATCTGAATATGCTATGGATGTATCAGACCTAGTTTGCAAAAGTTGTTTCATGATTGCAAAGTATTCTTCCTCAATTTTTGCATTGCAAGTTGGGCCAAAGCGTGTTATTTTTGGGCCAAGAAGCTGGAGTTTGAAGGCCCTGGAAGAAAGTTTTAGGCTTTGAGCCAATCTTGAACAGCTGGTTTTTGAATTTTTTTTTCTGGGACATTGAAGGAGTCCCACCATTGTATCTTGAATCTTCTCGCAAGAATATTGGTACCATCTTGTTGATGATATTCAAGGAACCAAACAAGGACCCAAGGTAGGAAGAATTTTATATAGAAAAGGAAAAGGGCTGAGAACCATTTTTCTTTTTCTGAGGGTTTGAAGTATTGTTTGAATAGGGTGTAACTTTCTTGGATTTCTGGGGTGAGAAGGTTTGGAAGGGCTTCAAAATAATTCCACCATTGGACAAACCAAGAAGGAATTTTTGAAACATCAATGTTAATCTTAAAATAGATTAACCACGAATAGTTATTTTTATGGTTTTAGACAAGAAAGGTATTAAACCAAGCCTGTTGGTAATCCCAATAATTGAAGGATGTGTAGTGGTTTAGTTTGGTTTTGAAACTGGGGGGAAAGGTTTTGGGTTTGGAAAGGTTTGTCCCCATTCTGCCGAGTGGAGGATTTTTTGGATCTAGCAGGTTGAGTAAGCTAGATCAATATGGTTTTTGTTTAGGAAGAAATTTTTGAACTTGGCTGGTTCGGTTACTTCAAGGATTGCCATATAGTAAGGTGGGTTTTTGATAAGTCCCATGGCTTAAAAAATCAACCTTGAGAAAAATTTTTTGAAATTGCTACAGATGGATTTTTATCATAAAATTCATCCTCCATGGTCAAAATGTTTTGGAAATGTGGTTTTAGAAAATATTCAGAAATCTTTTTGAAG
Source organism: Hevea brasiliensis (assembly GCF_030052815.1). Classification (NCBI taxonomy): domain Eukaryota; kingdom Viridiplantae; phylum Streptophyta; class Magnoliopsida; order Malpighiales; family Euphorbiaceae; genus Hevea; species Hevea brasiliensis. Next base: position 15,528,705 of record NC_079505.1, read on the forward strand.
TTTTTGTTTGTGAGAAAACAATTTAGAAATTGTTCGGCAAACTTTCTTGAGAAAGGGTTTTTTGAGAAGAACTTTCTCCTTTCTCTAGGGTTTTGGAATCAGGTTTAGAAATCATACCTTATTGGGTTTGTAGAGTCTGCACCTGGGAAATGTTTTGCAATGCCATAATTAATTCTGGAGATTTAGATAGTGATTCTATCCATTCTTGGATTTATAGCTGTTTTTCAGGTGATTGATTTGTAAGGGTTTTTTCTTCTTTTGAGACTATATCAATCCATGATTTGATAGGTTGGCTGAAAGAAGTTAGTTTTGGAAAGTTTGATTTTTCTGGGTTTTGGACTGCTTTTCCTTTGTTTTTTCGGACCATCAAGCTCTATTTTGGAGAAACTCTCTAGTTAGAAAGTCTAGAATGGAATTAGTATCTCATTTAATAAATTCAATATCAAAATAAAAAATACTAAGGATTGCTTGTCATCTTGCAAAATTTTGTTTTGAAGCAATATTTTAAACATCCTTTTGTAAAACTTCTTTTGCTAATTTACAATCAATGCGAAGTAAAAGCTTTTGATTGAGTAAATCACTTTGAAATTTTGTAATGCACATGAAAATTGAAAGAATTTCTTTTTTAATGGTGGAATAATTCTTCTGACAATTATTCCAATGTGTAGAATGAAATTGGATAATGCATTCCATCCCATTTTGGATTTGTTTCAAAAGACCGCCATATCCTAACTTTGAGGCATCTGTTTCAACTACCTTAGAAGCTAAAGGATCGGCTAGGTGTAAGAAAGGAATGTTTTGAACTTGATTTTTAATTTGGCGAACAACTTGGGTGTATTGTTCTGTCCAAGGAGTAGGGTTTTTTTTTTAACCTATCATGCAAGAGTTTTGCTAAACGGTTAATATTTAGACAAAAATCTAAGATATAATTGAGACTTCCTAGGAATCTATGTAATTAGGTTTTGTCAAGATTTTATCAGGGAACTTATTGGGAAATTCTAAAGATCTTTCAATGGATGCTATAGTTCCTTGAGTAATGTAATGTCCTAGGAACCTAACTTTGGTTTGGAAAAGAGAAATCTTTGACTTGGAAATAACCAATCCATTTGTTCAGACAACATAGAAGAATGTTTTGAGGTGTTTAAAATGTTGCTCTATGGAATTGGGAAAAATAAGGACATCATCTATGTAGACAACACAAAACTTAGAATATGGATTCAAAATTTCATTCATGATTCTTTGAAATTCTGATTGAGCATTTTTCAAACCAAACGGCATGACTGTCCACTCATACTGCCTAAAAGGTACAGTGAATGCACTTTTGGATCAATTTATATTTGCCAAAATCCTAATTTCATGTGAAATTTTGAAAATACAAATGCAGAATGTAATTTTTGTAAAAGATCTTTCTTATTTGGAATATGGTACCTAATCCATTTAAGAGCTTTGTTTAAAGGTTTGTAATTGATCACTAATTGAGGTGTTCCACTTTTTATTTCTGAATTTTTATTTACAAAGAAAGTTTCACAACTCCAAGGTGATTTGGATTTTGTAATTAATCCTTTTGATTCGAAATCTTGAATTTTCATTCTACAGTGTTGTTCAAGATCAGTATTCATTTGGATTGGTCTAGCTTTTGTAGGGATTTGTTCTTCATCAAAATATTTTTCATATGGTAAATCAACCATATATTGGTTTCTGCTCCAAAAGGCATTTGGCAAATCAAAACCAATTTCCTTTTCAATTTGGGTTTTGAAATCTGAAATCTTGTTTTTTATCAATTCATTTTGTAATCGATGCTCAATTTTTTAAAGAGAAATATCTTGTTTTAAAAACTATAAATGTTTTTGTTTTCCTTTTATTAATACATTAACCTCATTTGCATAAATAAAGCAGGCTTTTATAAGATTGAGATTTCTAATTTTTGGTTTTTCTATAAAAGAGAAGATAAGATTTTTCCCTTTTGTTTTGAAAGAAATATTGTCATAGTTAACCTCATAGGGGGTTATCAAATTGATGAAAGAGGTCCCTAAGATTACACTATGATGGATTTCCTTTACAAGAACAAAAGAGGTTTTAATAACGAAATCATTATTAGCTATAGATGCTTCAGTCTTATAGCTAATAGACATTTTTGAATTGTTTGCTGTAGAAAGTTTTTCATTTGTTTTTTCATGAAATTGTTTTGGAACAATTCCTTCTTTGATACAATTTAAATCTTCTCATATATTGTTTTTTCATGGACTGGTCTAGCTTTTGTAAGGATTTGTTTTTCATCAAAATCTTTTTCATATGGTAAATTGACCATATATTGTTTTCTGTTCCAAAAGGCATTTGGCAAGTCAAACAAATTTCCTTTTCAATTTGGGTTTTGAAATCTAGTTTTTTATCAATTTGTTTTGTAATCAATGTTCAATTTTTTGAAGAGAAACATCTTGTTTTAAAAACTACAAATGTTTTTGTTTTCCTTTTATTAATACATTAACCTCATTCTCATAAATGGAGCAGGCTTTTATAAGATTGAGATTTTTTATTTTTGGCTTTTCTATAAAAGAGAAAATAAGATTTTTCCCTTTTGTTTTTAAAGAAATATTGTCATAGTTAAACTTATAGGAAGTTATCAAATTGATGAAAGGGGTCCCTAAGATTACACTGTGATGGATGCCCTTTATAAGAACAAAAGAGGTTTTAATAAGGAAATCGTTATTAGCTATAAAGGCTTCAGTCTTATAGCTAATAGACATTTTTTAATTGTTTGCTGTAGAAAGTTTTTCATTTGTTTTTCCATAAAATCATTTTGGAACAATTCCTTTTTTGATACAATTTAAATCTGCTCATGTATCAAAAAGGGTAATTGTGTTAATTTTGAAATCTCCAGAGAAGATAATTGTGATTTGAATCAAATATTTCCTAGAAGTAATCTGTTTTAAGGTAAAGAGAAAATCTTCTGGAACATTTTCTAGATTTTCAACATTCTGAGTTTCCCTTTCTTCTTCAGATTCTTTTTAGGTTTGTTTTGAAAGGAGATTTTGGAGGATTTTTGAATCTTCCAATTTTTTTTTCTTCTAAAGTTTTGTGTTCAATTTTTATTGTTTTGATTTCTTCTTGATGGTTTTGGATGATCACTAGTAATTTTGAAGTTTTCTTCCTTCCAAGTATGGATGTAAGGTTATAGTCATTTGTACTTGTGGAAGGTAGAAGTGAGGGAGTTTGGATTGGTTTTTCTTCAATAGTTTTTAGGAGTTTCCCTAGAAATTCTTTTTGGATTTGGGATCTTCGACATGTTTTAAGACTTCTAAGATAAATTCTTGGTCTTTCGAAATAATGTTGACTTGTTTTATGTCTGGTTCAGATTCTGAACCGAAGCTAGAACTGGAAGAGGAAGTTGCTAACTCATCTATTTGCAAGGATTCATTGTCTTCAGCGAGTTCTGAAGAACTAGTTTCATTTTCCATTCTCTCAACTAAAAGAGATGTTATTTTATCAATGACTTTGTCTTCTAGTTGGAGTTCTTGGAGTTTTCTGTTTATTTTGCAATATTTAGAGATGTGGCCTTTCTTACCACATCTGTAACAAGTGACGTTTTGTAAATCTATTTTGGATCTAGGATTGCTTTTAGGTTTCTTAGAATTCTTTTTCATGTACTTTTTACTAGACCTTTTGTAATAAGAGTCTTGCTGAAGTTTTGAAAATTTTTTGAATGGTTTTTTATAAGGTTTTCTGTTGCAAGCTCCTCCACAATCTGGAGTTGGGTTTTTTGTGCTTATTTCGAACTATTTGCAGAAAGATCCTAATTCTTGGCAGGTTTTTCTCATTTCCCACTTCAAGTGTTTTTGTAGTTTTAGGTCCCGATAAATCTTTAAACCCTCTTTCTGTGTGAGGCTAACTAGTTCACCATAGGTTAAAAGGTTGTAAGGAATTGGGATTCCAAAGGCTTCTTTAATTTTATTTCTAACTTTTTCTCCTAAGAGTGTTGGAAGTCCTACTATGAATTTTTGTTTTCAGAAAGGCTGGTTTGAATCTTCCCTATGCATAACTCTAGTTAAAAAAAGTGTTTTTGTAATATTGAAAGTCACTGAGTTTTTTGCATCTGAGGTTTGAAAGGAGTACAGCATTTTTGTCTTTGAGATGGGAAGGGTCACCTACAAAATGCAAGGAGATTGTAACAATTAAGATGGCTATTGCATCTTGAATTGTTTGCCCTAATTCATCAAGTATAGGTGTCCCATCTTCTTCAGTTTTGATTGAACCTAAGATTTTCATTTGTTATTGGGGAGTGAGATGGTAATCCCACCATTCTTTGAGCTGTCCTGAGAATCCTACTATCAGGAGTTCAGCAATGGCTTTGTTTGAGGTTCCTGTTTGGGTTTTGTAAGCATTTGCTGTCATGGTCATTTGTTAGAGCAAACCGAGGATATTATATTTAGACATACCGTCTATGTTCCATTCATAGACAGTGGAGGCATTGAATTTTGATTAAGTCAGAATGTTTGGTCTGTTTTCTATGCCCATGTCTGGAGCCGTTATTGGAACAGGTTCTTTTTTCTGCCAAGAAAGCTTGTTGATTTCATGGTTTTCTTTGGGGTTTTGTTGGTCTGACTCATGTTCTAAGATGTTGACACTTCTTTGAGATGCTTGTGGCATGTTAGGTGTTGCAGGAGTGGAAGTGGATGCTTCTAATATGTTAAGTTGGTTTCTAATAGTCTGCATGAACTCAGTCTTATTATTTTGTATGTTTTGCTAGCTGGTTTTGGAGACTTGAAAAAGTTTGAAAATAGCATTTTTTAATTTTGTATAATGGGTTTTGGAGTCTTGGTAGAGGGAAATATTGCTTTATGGGCTTGTTCTATCCTAGAGAGCTAATTTCCTATGGTACTGAGATGTGCATTTGTAAAGCTATTCTGCTGAATAATATTTCTAATATTCACAGAATCACTCTCATTTACCTTTTTGTAAGGGGTTGCCTCTACAGTTCGGTCAAAATGGGTTATTTTGATTTGTTTAAGAGGAGGATAGTCTGACTCTATCTTTCTACCATCAGAGATTTCCTATTCTAGTTTTTCATTCCTAATTGTGACAGGGTTTAAGGTTTTTGAAAAGGGGTATGAAAAATAGTTTACAAAAGCATATATTTCAAACCAATCAAAGAATAAAATATGAACTTGATGAGTTTCAACAAATTCATAAAATTATTTTTGGATATCATGTCTTCTTTGTAAAAAATTTTTGAAAAACCACAACCTTTTTGTTCATTTTCTTTCGAATAGAAATCGGTTGCGAATAATTTTTTATTTACAACAAATTCTTTTTGCAAAACATTTAGTTCATTTGCCACAATTTCCGTGACTGCAGAGAAGGTCGGAGAAGTTGGTGGTGAATCCTGTTATTCTACAGTTTTCACTGGTTGGTTTGTATAGACTGGATGGGGAATGTTCATAGTGTAGTTCACATTTTGTAAGAAAGTGCTAGGTAGATCTAACGTAGAAAACCTAGGCTGAATTTTGTAAAATAATTGTTGTCCTGAGAAAGAATCTAGATTTTGGTTTGTCCTTTCTTCAGATGGTTTTGTAGAGGGTAGGTTTATGACAGAGGATATTTGAGAAATTCTTCCTAAGTCTATGGTACTAGATGTAGAAGAGTCATTCGAGTACTTAGAACTAGTAGATTTTCTGTCGAAACTAAGTTTGACTCTACCGTCTGTATATTGTGTAATTTGTCTTATACTAGTATTTGGTTTTGAAGACTCTGGAAGTTCAGGTTTTACTGCTCCTTCTAAGATCCACTCATCTGGTAAGGTTATATCTTTCCATAAGATGGGTTTAGGAATGACGGCATTGGATTTTGTAAGATCTATTTGTAAAAGTAAAGTTTCTCCCTTGTTACTCTAAAAATGGTGTTTTGTAACAAAAGCATAAACCATGGCTTTGTAATGGATCTTGAAAATTAAAGCAAGAGGAATTGATCCTTCAATCATTTTGTAATTGTGGGTTGATTTGTAAAACAAGAGATTTTAGAATATTTCTATCACTTAGAGAAACAGTAAAATTTGGATAGCAATCAAAAGAGATAGGTCCACTATACAAGCTTGATTCAATTGAACTAAGCAATGAATCTTGGAAGTTTGTAAACCTAGAGTCTCTAAGAACCTCCAGAATGGAGGTGTTTAGACCTTCTTTTGTTAGAGGTTTAATTCCTACTTGGACTAAACCTATATGATTGTATTTGTACTATTTTTCTTTGTGTTTGTAAAGAGTTTTGGAAAAGAAGATGGATGGTTTCAAAGGGTTTTGAAAGTTGGATATCTGTTTCTTCAATTTTAATGGTAAGATCTGTTTTGAAAAAATTGTATTTGGAGGTTTTGTAAATCTGATCTTTTTGAACTTTTAGGATTTCCCAATCATCAATTGATTTTTCAAAGTCCTCTATAGTGATTTTTTTCACTATTGATTACCCTTTTTGTTTCTGAGGAAGAGGTGGAAGAGTTTGAGAGAGAGGTAGTTCTACAGAAAATAGAATCCATGTTTTGAAAATTGTTATTAGTTTTAGATGAAATTTTTCTTACAGTAGATAGGGAAACTATGGACTTTATTGCCTTATCTTGGGACTTACAATCCAACCCTAACCCAAAAGACTTGAAAAAATTCTATCTTTAAATAATGCAATTTTCAAATTATAAATCCTATTAACAATACAACTACACCCCCCTGACTCTGATACATATACATATGTATATGTATATGTATATGTGTATATATATAAAACATGCTATGCATGTTGTTTATATCTGTTGCTCGTGATTTAATTTATTATTATATAATTTTTTATTAATTTTTATATATAATTATTAGATCAAAGATTTATTGTTTTAATCTAAATAGTAATAAAATCAAATAAATAAAACAGAAATAAATAGTAATTGAATTTAAATAATAAAAATAAAAAATATTAGAATAATAATTACCTTTTGATAACAATTATAATATCTCTTTTACTCTCATCTTTAGTTTCATATATTGATAACTATATCCAAAAATCTATATTAAATTAATATAATATAAGCTAATTTTATAATTTAAAAGGAAAAAAATTATAATTTTATCTTATTTGGCATAATCGTTTACATTATCAAAATCTTAATATTTCTTAAAAAAATTAGTATAATATATTTTTTTACCACAATAAATTGTGTGAGGTACTATTTAGACTTTTTATAATTAATTTCCTTAACTACACCAATAGTTATGGTGTAAATTTTCCCTCTTTCAAAAAAATCTTTAAAAGTATTAACCACATTATTAAATATAGCAATTTCAATTGTAAATCCGTTTAAAAAAATAAATTAGTCATATGGATTGTAAGTGAAAAATCAAATATAAAATATAAAAAATAAGTTTATAATAAAAGATAATATTCAAAAATTGCATATTTTAGCCTAGCTAGAATCTTTAAAGGAGATCAACTCATGAAAAGACAAACAGAATAGTTGGAACATTGTAAGTATGCCTACATACCCAGCAGTAAGACAAAGAGAAACAGGGCTAACGACACAATTCTTTTTTACATCAAATAATTTGGAATGAGCATTATAACTGTTCTTTTCTATTTTGCATATGTAGTGGATACATGTAATGTGTAGTGTTTGAAAAATTTTCAATAAAATCTGATGTCTTTAATTTTGGGATCATATTATTAGAGATCATTACAGGGAAAAAAAACAACACCTTTTGTCAAGAGGATTCTTATCCAAGCATGGTAGAAAAAGTAAAGAGATTTGGGTCAATTATTCTAATCATCACTGAGTTCTGTAATTATTTTTCTTATGGTCATAAAACACGAAATTTGTTGCAATTTAGTCATTGAAATTCAATTTTGTTGCAACAAAAATTAAAACTAATGATCAAATTATGACTTCTTGAAACTTTGTTACCACAATAACCATAAAAATATTTCACCCTTGAAGATGCTTTTAGTACTTTATCTTCCAAACTGTTGCAATCGCTTATGGGTTCATCTCGTGTATGATGATGTTATGGATATGGCATTAATGAAGAGAAAAAAGAGCATGGCAGATAGTTGATTCATCACTAAAGGAGTCTTGTTCTCCTCATGAAGCATTGAGATGCATCCAAACTGGGCTCTTATATGTGCAAGAAGATGCACTGAAAAGGCTAACCATGTTAACTGTTGTTCTAATATTGAGTAGTGAAATTGATTTTCCTTCTCCTAAACAACACGCATTCATTTTGAGAAAGTCTAGTAGCTTATTAGCAACAAAGGAAGGATTTTATTATGTGGATGAGCAAGTAATTATAGAGGTTGTATGATATGCTTTTATTGATACTAGTATTTTTCTTATTTAGATCTGAATTATCCGATAGCTTCAAAATATAAATATATGTGGAATGTATATCTATATAAATGTTATGAAAAAAGAATGCTAAACGTTGCCAAGTAGTAATTCTTTTGAGATGTTATGAGAATTTGCTTTTACTCAATGTGACATATTTCAAAATTTTTATGAGTTAAAGTTACTTAATTGGCTATGAACATTGGTAATGGTAATGTAAATTACCGGAAACTTTTAGATTTCATTCATTTTTTTTATTATAATTAATCATTTTCTGGGTATATTGTGTGAATTATTTTTTATTTTATTTTAATAATATAATTTAATATCTATTTATTATATTTTATATTTTTAAAATCATATTAAAATTTTCTTAATGTTAATTAAAATTTTCAATTAATTATGTTAATGCAAATTAAATTTTATTAAAATTTTTGAAGTATAGTGTTATTAGCGCCTACTATATACGGGACATGAACGGGAACAGGCATTGCCATCGACGATTATGCTTTTATTAAATATTTTTGGGGCAAAAGTGTTTTTTGTTTTCTTTTAAATTTAATATCAATAATTATTAAAATAAAATTATTAAGTTAAATATTTCTAATACCCATAATTAAATTTATAATTTAAAAAAATTAAAATGAAATTTCAAACTAAATTAGGCTTTGTTAAATAAAACTAGTTTAGCTTTTAAAATAAAATTTCAAATATTTTATTTTTTTAAATTCCAAATATTTTATATTTTCACTTGAAATATATATGATTTTAAGTTTTAAATTTATTAATAAATTCTATCAATTTTGATAGAATTTGATTTAGTTATAATAAATTCTATGAAATTAATTATTAAAAATTCTAAATAAATTTTTATTTAAACTAAATACTAATATTTTAAATTTGTAAATGAATTTTAAAAAACTTTATAAAGTTGATTTAATATCAAATACTACCTTAAACTCAATTCTTTCATTGAAATAATATACAAATTGAAACACATGTATGTTCATATTAAACAATTAATTTTTCACTTTTTTTACACAAAAGATCAGCTCTTGTACGTTATATTCAGTATAAAAAATTAAGAAAAAAAAAAAAGAAAAAGAAAACCCTTATGGAATGGAATCGTACATTTGATTACTAATCTTCATTACCAATTTTTGAGTGTACATTTGATTACTAATCTTCATTCTCTTTTTTCTTACAAGCATTTGAGAAAAATTAGAACGCATAGGCAAGTGGATGATAGTGATAAGCTTTTTAGAGTTTGTGAAACAAGTAAAATTAAGGGAATTATAATATTGCTAAAAAAAATTCAAATTATATGCCTATCAATTTCCCTATTGATTATCCTTTAAAATTTAATTAAAATTTGAAATTACAATATTTTTAAAAAATTCAAATTATATGCCTATCAAATTAACTATTAATTATTCTTTAAAATTTAATTAAAATTTGAAATAAGTTGATTAATAGATTATTTTTATTACTTTTTAAATTGTAGTAATTAATGTTTTAAAGTGCTATATGTCAATTTTTTAAGAAGACCAAATGGCTTATTTTTGTAAGCATTTTTGAAAGCTTAGCTTTCATATATGTTTATATATTAGATGAGTCCATTTTTAATTCATTTAAATAATGAATGAATTATTTTAATTTTATTGTAATTATAAAATGACTTTCGAAATTCAAGCATTTGATGTATGTTAAAGTAATAGTATCTCTAAATCATTTCAATTGCTTGGCGTGTACTTCATATTATTTAGAATTTGGCGATTATTATTTTCTTCTATGAAAAATGTAATCATATATTGACTTCCTTGCAGCACTCCATTTTTTTTTTATTTGAAGGTCATTATATATTTTGTATCTAAATTTCATGATGGATTGAGTTTAAACAATAATTTTTCTCTATATTGATTGAACGGTTAAATTGAAATCAATTTCTAGTGCTATGTATATGACAACAAAATTTTAAAGAAAATTATTTTTTAAATTAATCTTGTCCAAGTGGGATTTTTTTTTTTTTAATGTTCAATCTTATTTCATTCTTTTATTAGGAGTAAGAGGGTTTTATTTTAAGAAATTTACCATGTAGTCCCTAGGTTTTTCTATCAATAACACTTGGGTCGTTATAATTCAAAAAATTAAAATCCTATCCCTATCCATTTTTATATATCATTTTAAAGTTTTTGCACATTGATTAAGAATTCAATTAAATCACTTAAATTATAATAAAATACTCATTAATTTAATAAATTACTCTTTATCTCATCTAATTAAGAGGGATGTGATAAGATGGCTTTTAGTTTTAGGAAATTATAGAAATAACTATTGTGTTTAATATAGATAAGGGTAAAATTGACAAAAACATTAATTAACACTCCTTAATCTTCTCAGAATAGTAGATAATTTTAGATAAAATAACTTAAAAAAACAAGTAAAAGTAGATGGAAGGAGTATTTAGTATCTCAGTTTTTCTTTGGTCAAAATTAGAAGTCCCTCTATCCAATCTAAACTTAATTTATTGTTGATCTCACTGACTTCAATGGCAAAAGGAGAGAAAACTTTTAAATATCTAAATTACCCTTTCTACTATGTGATTTCTCTCTCTTCCAATTATTTCTTTTATCTTTCCTTTATTTGTTCTCTCTCTCTCTCTCTCTCTCTCTCTCTCTCTCTCTCTCCCCTCACTAGTAGGGATGGCAATGGGTCAGGTTTTGCAGGCACCTGATCCTACTGAACCCTAATAGGATGGGTTTGGGTAGTTAATAATCGAGTTTGGGACAATCTCAGATTTTATATGTTGTATATTCGTTACCCAAATCCATTTATATGTATATATATATCTCACTTTAGGTAGTCCGTATATTCTACTGTTCCGATGACTAATGTCTGCTCAATAATGATGTCCGAACTACACTTAAACTAAGGTGAGAAGACATAAATTGATGAAATGAAGACTAAGAAAAATTAGGAAGAAATAATAGAAATGGAATGTAAAAGATTAAATGAGCCGGGATTCCCAAATGATGGGTAATCAGATCGGGAAGCGATCGTGAAGACAGCTTGCGACCCTAGACCTGCGAGGAACCCTATAAAATAAATTTTTAGGACTTAATTGAAGGTTATTGAGGTATAAATGACTTTAAAAATGTCAAAGAAAATTTAATCAATTAGTACAGACAAATATAACCCGATAAGCATAACGAAGGGCATTTTGGTCATTTCACCCTTAGGGTTGAATTTTGACATAAATGTTAATTAAAATGAGAGAGATTAAAATACATAAAATGAATTAAAATTCTAAAATTTATTTCTGGAAATGAGAAAAGAAAAGAAAGAAGAAAAGAAAAGAAATGAAAGAAAAGAAAATAAAATGTAATAATGACATTATTTAAATTATTCAACCAATGGGAATTTAACAAACACATAGTAAAGGGATAAGAAGAGTGAAATGAGGCAAAATTGACCAAAGTCTTCATCATCTTCTTCATTTTCCTCTCCATGGCCGAATTCCTCTCTTGTTAAGCTCTCTTCATTTTCTTCATTTCAAAGCTTAAATTCTCCCTTTTGTTCCCATAAAACCCTAATTCACCTTTACTAAAATTTATCCCCATAGCAAAAGAAAGACTTTGGTTACCAAGAAGTGAGGAAATTCCAAAGTTTATACAAGTTAAGAATTGAACTACAAGAGGTTAGTGCTAATCCTTATTATTTTTTTTAATTAAACACTGAATTGGAGTTGATAGGAGTAGGAATCGCATGAAATAAAGGGGAATTGATAAGTTTAGGAAGAAATAGAAATTCGGTAGCTTTGGGAACTTTAGGAGTTTGATGATTTTGGTTCACATAAACTTGATTAGTGATGTTAATTGATACATTTAAATACAATGGAAGTGAAATTGCATGAGTATGTTTGAAAATTTGGACTTTGAGTTAGGGTTTGACCTAACTATTAGGGTTTTGTGAAATTGCTTGCAAATGGCATATTTGAGATTGATTGTTGCTATGTAGAAGTGCTACGTATGAAAAATTTGAAGGAGCGGAAGCATGAAAAAACATAAGTTTAGATCATTGAAATTCAAAATTTTTCATCTAGGGTCACATGCATCATGCAAGATTCATTTTTATCTATTTGATTTCAATGATAAACAAAATATTAAAACTCTTTTAATATGTTTTTGGATCTACATTTGCCATTTAAGATTTTAGAATTAACAGATTAATTCATTAGAACCCTAGATTAGATCAAGAATAAGTGCACGAACCTTTTGATGCACCGCAATGTGTTTGGCACCTTTGGGATGCGCCTAGGATACTGGATGTTGTCCTCTAGCTTGTCCACACTAAGATCACCAATGGCAGCCCCTTGAACAACTTCTCAAGCCTTTCTAATTAATTAGAAAATCAGGTTTTGCCTTTTGAGAGATTATAGATGTATACAGGACACTAGAAACGATTTCTAGCAATTTTAATTCAAGAGAATGTTGGCCAATCTCTTTGAATTGATGAGAGATGAAGAAGAAGAGAGAATGGGAGCTTCAAGGGTGGCGGCACAAAATGGAGGCAGCAGCTAGTGTTTTGTTTCTTTCATAACAACACATTATATAATTAGGTCATCACTTAAAACCCTTGCCACATGTCATTTTCTGATTGCACCTTAGTTTAATTAACCCAATCACAATGTGCCAAGTGTCAAACTAAGATTTAATCTTGTCTTTGATCATCTTACATGATTAAAAGACAATTGGCAAGCTTATGTGTAGTGCCATATGTCACCATCTCATGGTGCCACATGTCACCCTTTGAAAATGATCAAAATACCCTTGTGTCTTAATTTTGAGTTCTTAATCCAAAATAATTATTTCTCTTCTTCTAATCAATTTATATCAAATATAAATTAATTAATTAATCTCTATTAATTAATTTCTCATAATTAAATTCATATTTAAATACTTTAAATATAAATTTAACTTATACTATACATCCATTAACCTAGATTTGGTTTCAAGCCATGCTAGGGACTTTGCAATCTAATTGCAAACCAAACCTATTTAATTAATCAATTAAACTCTTTAATTAATTAACTAAATCATATTTAATTTGGTGATTACTTGTGTATGTGTGTGACTTACTAGCCTCATCACTAATTGGTAATGAGACATGATATCAACTCTTAATATCATCAGAACTCTTTCTTACCACAAAGGATTTCTCTAAATCATTTTATGCAGCTCATAGACTATGGTTAACACCTAGCATAGCATGCCATAGCCACCTAATCAGTAATAAGTTTTACCTTAAATGAACCTATAATCATATGTTACCATGCACTAGAATCTCTCTGTTACAAAATCCCAATTCGAGCTAGAGTCATGGTTTATGTCAAACCCCATTTGCTATGAATATTATGTTCTCTTTTAATTCCAGTTTTTGATTAAAAAGATTTTCTCATCAGAAACTCTTTTCTGATTAAATCTATCTGTCCTGGTCAGGAACTTGAAACATCAAGAATAATTAAATGAACATAGGATTTTATCCCTATTTACTTAGGGTAACATATTCCATCTTGATCAACACCTACCTCTATATATAACTAGTAGGAGCCAACACATGCCCATATACCCATACACAATACAAGTATGAAAGCAGTATCAAACTCAAACCACCTATATACAAGATAACTGTGCTATCTCAGGTTTAAAGATTATATGCACTGATATGATTTATGACAATACATTGACAAGAGTAAACTCCATGTGCTTGTCATAAATGTCATTGGTTCGGCCTACTTATCAAGTATAAGTGCCTATCATGTTTGTTACATGCATGAGACTTGCCATTCCATCTTATTTACATCTCATATAAATAACTTAGGAACAAACATGATTACAATCTTTCTGGATAAGTCATGTCCTTATTATGAAGTATCCTCGATTTTGAACCTATTTATGATACTTTATGCTAGAAATACTGTCACTCATATTCTTAACAACTTAAGAATAGAATTTCTAACAAAATATCAATAGACCTTTTCTATTACACATAAATATATTATGTAAACGGAAAAGTGAAAATGCCTTTTATTAATAAAAATATGTACAAGATACATACTAAATGATATGCTCTAGGGCATACTACTAACAATCTTTCACTAGCACTAGAGCTATTCATTATAATACCTTAGACCCATCTTCTCAAGATGTCGGTCTAACTAAGCTTGTGACATAGGCTTAGTGAATGGATCAGTTGGATTTTCAGCTGATGCTATTTTCTGCATGGCTAAATCGCCTTGCCAAACTATCTCTCTGATAATATGGTAGCGCCTTTCTATGTGTTTGGATTTCTGGTGAGACCGGGTTCCATCTATCTAAACAACCTCTTTTACAGCATCTAATGCAGCAATGTACTTGACCTCTATAGTGGAATCAATAGTCGTACTCTATTTGGAACTCTTCCAACTGACTAAATCTCCATTACAAATGAACACAAACCCAGATGTAAACTTTCTATTATTGATATCTGATTGGAAATTAGAATCAATATAACCATCCAATTGCAAGTCACCACCTCCATATATCAAGAATAAATCCTTAGTTCTTCTTAAGTACTTAAGGATATTCTTGATAGCTATCCAGTGTTCCAAACCTGAATTGGATTGATAACTACTAGTCTAACTAACAACATATGTGATATCTAGCCTAGTACACAACATTGCATACATCAAACTTCTAATAGTCGAAGCATATGGAATCCTGGCCATTTTATCTCTTTCTTCAAGTGTCTTTGGAGACATCTCTTTAGAAAGGTGGATACCATGTCTCACTGATAACAATCCTCTCTTAGAATCAAGCATGTTAAACCTATATAATTTTTCTAGGTTTTACCATGTAGTCCCTAGGTTTTTCTATCAATAACACTTGGGTCGTTATAATTCAAAAAATTAAAATCCTATCCCTGTCCATTTTTATATATCATTTTAAAGTTTTTGCACATTGATTAAGAATTCAATTAAATCACTTAAATTATAATAAAATACTCATTAATTTAATAAATTACTCTTTATCTCATCTAATTAAGAGGGATGTGATAAGATGGCTTTTAGTTTTAGGAAATTGTAGAAATAACTATTGTGTTTAATATAGATAAGGGTAAAATTGAAAAAAACATTAATTAACACTCCTTAATCTTCTCAGAATAGTAGATAATTTTAGATAAAACAACTTAAAAAAACAAGTAAAAGTAGATGGAAGGAGTATTTAGTATCTCAGTTTTTCTTTGGTCAAAATTAGAAGTCCCTCTATCCAATCTAAACTTAATTTATTGTTGATCTCACTGACTTCAATGGCAAAAGGAGAGAAAACTTTTAAATATCTAAATTACCCTTTCTACTATGTGATTTCTCTCTCTTCCAATTATTTCTTTTATCTTTCCTTTATTTGTTTTCTCTCTCTCTCTCTCTCTCTCTCTCCTCACTAGTAGGGATGGCAATGGGTCAGGTTTTGCGGGCACCTGATCCTACTGAATTATCTTTCCTTTATTTGTTCTCTCTCTCTCTCTCTCTCTCTCTCCCCTCACTAGTAGGGATGGCAATGGGTCAGGTTTTGCGGGCACCTGATCCTACTGAATTTGGGACAGTCTAGGATTTTATATGTTATATATTCGTTACCTGAATTCATTTATATATATATATATATATATATATATATATACACACACACACACACTTAATTAAATATAAAATATATGTTTTTTATAATAATATTTGTAAATTTTATATTTTTTATTTTAAATAAAATAGAATTTAAATATTTTATGGAATTATTAAACTTTTAAAATATAAATTATTAATAAAAAATATTTTTTATGAAAATTATTAATTAAAATATATAAATTTGAATGGGTTTGGGTCTTTTTTGAGTAATGATAATCAGATTTAGGATAAGTTTAAGTTTTAATAATATTAATCGGGTTAGAGTACGGTTAGGGTAATTTGTCGAGTCACTAGGTAAAGTGTTAGGGAAGAAGAAGGGAAAGGATAAAGAGGGGAGAGAAAGGGAGAGAGAGTGAAAATTTTGTTATTTTATTTATTGTTAACAGTAAATTATTTTTAGCTAGATGAAAGGACCTCTAATTTTGACAAAAATAAAATTGAAAGACTAAATAATTTAATTTCAAAAATATAAAGACTCAAGTGTTATTAATGATAAAATATAGGGATTAAATATTAAATTTTCAATCTATTTTTGAAATTTGGATCCACAAAGGTAAACTTGCATATGTCTCCACTGGGTCAAAGAATAAAACCGAAAAATTTTCTTTTTCGCTTTGTTTACACGCATAACTAAGTCATTGTATGTGCTAACACAGAGAAGAAATATAATTTTGTAATTTTCAAAAGTCATAGTCTTGTTATGGAATTTTGTTATTCATTAATTAAAAATATACATTTCCAAGTCCCCACGCAAAGTGCAATAATTGAGGACAAAATTTATATACATTTCACACTTTCGTCCTACAGAGATGCCATGACCATAAACAAACCTAATCCGGTTATGGTTGCTATGGAGAATGAAATTTCTATATAACTTAATGCTTAATTTGATCCACGTACTTATTGGGGACGTTTATTTTAGTTAATTTTTAACTTTTAGGTCAAATTAATATAAAAGTTTCAATTTAATCTCAATTTAAATAAAAATTATAAAATCAAATTTAACTTCTTAATTTTGAGGTTAAATTAAGAAATTAAACTTCTAGATTTTTTATCTAAATCTAGAAATCCATAAATTTAGTGTAGAAATTTTAATTTTGAGTTAACTGGAGCTTAAATTAAAACTTTAGAGTTAATTTAGACAAAAAGTTAAAATTAACTAAATTAAATATATCAATAAATTTAAGGGCGAAATTAAACATTTAACCATTTTGATTTTATTTATTTGTTAAGTTTCCTGAGGAACTATGGATAAAAGTTATGGCACCGCATTCCAAGATATCTATATCCGAATTCTTAGGCAATAAAAATCTTATTGTAAAATTGTTTTCTTTAGAGATTAAAGAGGTGTTTGATTCACTTTTTGAGTGCATCTGATAGTTGATAGACATTCAATCAGGTGAATTAAAGTGTTTCTAGCTGGCTCCTCTAGGAATACCATAGCTGAATGGTGTATCTGAAAGGAGAAATCGTACCCTATTAGATATGGTACATAGTATGATGAGCTATACTGATATGCCGCCTCCTTTGGGGATTTGCATTAAAATCACTTTGTATATTCCGAATAGGATTCCATCAAAATCGCTTTCTTCCACACCTTATGAGATATGGCATGGAAGAAAACCAAGTCTTAAGCATGTTAAGATTTGGGGTTGTTCAGCTTATATAAAAAAGCTGAACACTGACAAACTGGAAACCAGATCAGAAAAGGGTCGATTTGTTGGATATCCAAAAGATAGTTTTGGATCCTATTTTTATTTGCCTACATCACAAAAGGTTGTGATAAGTAGAGATGCCACATTTCTTGAACAATAGTTTGTTCAAGAAGGAGGCAAAGGAAAGAAAATAGAGTTAGAATTGGAGAATTCTGATCAACCAACATATTAGATGGATATAGATCCATCTAGTCAACCTACACCTATTGATGAAACATCTACAGCTGTTCCTTGTAGAACAACCAGGGTGTCTCACCCACCAATGAGATATGGTTTCCTTCATGAAGAAGAACAAGAGTTATCTACTCATGAAGAAGTAGATCATGGAGATGATCCACTTACCTATGAAGAAGCTATATCAGATATAGACTCTTCAAAATGGATTGATGTTATGATATTCGAGATTGATTCCATGTATAAGAATCAAGTTTGGGATCTTGTTGACTCACATGAAGGTATTGTACCTATAGGGAACAAATGGTTTTTCAAGAAAAAAAGTGGTTTTGATGGAAAGGTAGATACCTATAAGGCAAGGCTAGTAGCGAAAGGGTTTCACCAAAAGCAAGGAATCGACTATGAAGAGACTTTCTCGCCTGTTGCCATGCTTAAATCAATTAGGATTCTATTAGCAATAGCTGCATTCTTTGATTATGAGATTTGGTAGATGGATGTCAAAATAGCTTTTCTCAATGAATACATTGAAGAAAACATTTTCATGGAACAACCTAGGGGTTTTGAATCCCAAGATGGTTCCAAAGTATGCAAGCTAAAGCGATCCATTTATGGGTTGAAACAAGCTTCGAGGAGTTGGAACATCCGTTTTGATGAAGCTATTAAGTCATTTGGTTTTATAAAAAATGAGGATGAGCCATGTGTATATAAGAAGGTTAGTGACAGTGCTATCACTTTTCTTGTCTTATATGTGGATGATATTCTGTTGATGGGTAATGATACAGGTATGTTGACAACTGTAAAGGTATGGTTGTCAAATACATTCTCCATGAAAGACTTAGGGGAGGCAACCTATATTCTTGGGATTCACATCTATAGAGATAGAGCGAAAAGAATAATTGGTTTATCCCAAAGTCTATACTTGGAAAATGTGTTAAAGAGGTTTAACATGCTTGATTCCAAGAGAGGATTGTTACCAGTGAAACATGGTATCCACCTTTCTAAAGAGATGTCTACAAAGACACCTGAAAAAAGAGATAAAATGGCTAGGACTCCATATGCTTTGGCTATTGAAAGTTTGATGTATGCAATGTTGTGTACTAGGCCAGATGTCGCATATGCTATTAGTTTGATTAGCAAGTATCAATCCAATCTAGGTTTGGAACACTGGATAGCAATCAAGAATATCTTTAAGTACTTGAGAAGAACTAAGGATGTATTCTTGATATATGGAGGTGGAGACTTGCAATTGGATGGTTATACCGATTCTGATTTTCAATCAAATATCGATGATAGAAAGTCTACATCTGGATATGTGTTCATTTGTAATGGAGGTGCAGTTAGTTGGAAGAGTTCCAAACAGAGTACGACTACAGATTCCACTACTAAAGCTGAGTATATTGCTGCATCAGATGCTGCAAAGGAAGTTGTTTGGATAAAGAAGTTTGTGATAGAACTTGCAGTAGTTCCTTCCATTAAGTCAGCGCTTCACTTCATTTTGACAACAATGGAGTAGTCATACAGGCTAAGGAACCCCAGTCTCACCAGAAATCCAAACACATAGAAAGGCGCTACCACATTATCAGAGAAATAATTGGGCGAGGCGATATAGCCATGCAGAAAATAGCATCAGATGAAAATCTAGCTGATCCATTCACTAAGCCTATGTCACAAACTCAGTTAGACCGACATCTTGAGAAGATGGGTCTAAGATATTGTAATGAATGGCTTAGTGTTAGTGGGAGATTATTAGTAGTATGCCCTAGAGCATATCATTTAGTATGTATCTTGTACATGTTTTTATTAATAAAAGGCATTTTCACTTTTCCGTTTACATAATATATTTATGTGTAATAGAAAAGGTCCATTGATATTTTGTTAGAAATTCTATTCTTAAGTTGTTAAGAATATGAGTGACAGTATTTCTAGCACAAAGTATCATAAATAGGTTCACAATCGAGGATACTTCATAATAAGGACATGACTTATCCAGAAAGATTGTAATCATGTTTGTTCCCAAGTTATTTATATGAGATGTAAATAAGATGGAATGGTGAGTCTCATGCCATATAACAAACATGATAGGCACTTATACATATAAGTAGGTCGAACCAGTGATACTTATGACAAGCACATAGAGTTTACTCTTGTCAATGTATTGTCATAAATCATATTAGTGCATATAATCTTTAGACCTGAGACAGCACAGTTATCTTGTATATAGGTGGTTTGAGTTTGATACTGCTTTCATACTTGTACTGTGTATGGGTATATGGGCATGTGTTGGCTCTACTAGTTATATATGGAGGTAGGTGTTGATCAAGATGGAATCTGCTCCTCTAAGTAAATAGGATAAAATCCTATGTTCATTTAATTGTTCTTGATGTTTCAAGTTCCTGCCAGATGTATAGATTTAATCAGAAAAGAATTTCTGATGAGAAAATCTTTTTAATCAAGAACTGGAATTAAAAGAGAACATAATATTTATAGCAAATGGGGTTTGACATAAACCCTGACTCCAGCTCCAATTGGGATTTTGTAACAGAGAGATTTTAGTGCATGGTAACATATGATTATAGGTTCATTTAAGGTAAACCTTATTACTGATTGGGTGGCTATGGCATGCTATGCTAGGTGTTAACCATAGTCTATGAGCTGCATAAAATGATTTAGAGAAATCATTTATGGTAAAAAAGAGTTCTGATGATATTAAGAGTTGATATCATGTCTCATTGCCAATTAGTGATGAGCCTAGTAAGTCACACACATACACAAGTAATCACTAAATTAAATATGATTTAATTAATTAATTAAAGAGTTTAATTGATTAATTAAATAGGTTTGGTTTGCAATTAGATTGCAAAGTCCCTAGCATGGCTTGAAACCAAATCTAGGTTATTGGATGTATAGTATAAGTTAAATTTATATTTAAAGTATTTAAATACGAACTTAATTAATGAGAAATTAATTAATAGAGATTAATTAATTAATTTATATTTGATATAAATTGATTAGAAGAAGAGAATGGGTTGAGAACTCAAAATTAAGACACAGGGGTATTTTAGTCATTTCACAGGATGACATGTGGCACCATAAGATGGTGACACATGGCATTACACATAAGCTTGCCATATGTCTTTTAATCATGTAAGATGATCAAAGTTAAGATTAAATATAGGTTTGATACTTGGCACAATGTGATTGGGTCAATTAAACCCAGAGTCAATCAGAAGATGACATGTGGCAAGAGTTTTAAGTGGTGACCTAGCTATATAAGTGTTGTTAGGAAAAGAAAAAAATTACAATCTGATGTATTCCCTTTTTGCCACCACCCCTTGGCTGTCTCTTCCTCTCTTCTTCTTCAACTCTCATCAATTCAAAGAGATTAGCAAACAATCTCTTGAATTAAAAATACTAGAAATCGTTTCTAGTGTCCTATTTACATCTGTAATCTCTCAAAAGGCAAAACTTGATTTTCTAATTCATAGAGAAAGCTTTAGAAGCTGTTCAAGGGCTGTCATAGGTGATCTTGGTGTGGACAAGCTAGAGGGACAACATTCGGTATCCTAGGTGCATCCCAAAGGTGCCAAACACACTGTAGTGCATCAAAAAGGTTAGTGCTCCCAAAGGTGCCAAACACACTGTAGTGCATCAAAAAGGTTAGTGCACTTGTTCTTGATCTTATCTAGGGTTCTAATGAATTAATTTGTTAATTCTAAAATCTTAAATGGCAAATGTAGATCCAAAATCATATTAAAAGAGTTTTAATATGATGTTTATCATTAAAATCAAATAGATAAAAATGAATCTTGCATGATGCATGTGACCCTAGATGAAAAATTTTGAATTTCAATGATCTAATCTTATGTTTTTCATGCTTTCGCTCCTTCAAGCACTTGATATACACACAGCATTTAGGTGTATATCGTGGTAACCCTTTGGGGGTAGCTCTGCACATGTGTATGACTAGTATTTTTATTGCTCTTAGGTTATTATTATGTCATTATAGAGCCCAAGATGCCAGCATTGCTCTCAGGCTACTAAAGTTTATTATTGCGCCTGAGATGCCAGTATTATCTATAGGAAGCATATTGCGAGTGTATGAAGATGTTGCAGATTTTATGATCTTAATATATTTATTTCAATAATATTGTTACAGCATGAATTTTTTTTCAGCTCAACTACATGATTTGGATTAAATGATATTTATGTAGCTGACTTGCTTGAATATACCATAATTGGTACTATGAAGTACCAAAACCTTACCTGTTCCCCCTTTGTTATTTATTTATCCGCTCACTGAATAGTTGTACTCACCCTCTTAAATTTTTTTAATATTTTAGATTCTTTTGTTGATTCCACCATTAACAGCCTCTCTTTCAACGTTGTCCTCTCTTCCACTTCACCAACTATAGAGTCTAGTGGAGGTCGAGCCAATATGCTTCTTTTGAATATTTATTTTGTTTTAGTTTATTATATATATGTAAAGACAACTAGAAGCTCTATTCTACAAACATTTTATTTTGATCATCACAGAGAGGGTATAAAGAGGGTATATGAATATTAGTGTATGTAAAAATGCTAATGGGCAGAGATGCCATATTTTATACATCAAATGTATTTTCACAGGTTTGTGGATTTCTTTTAGCTATAAATTTAGGGGAAATGTAACAACCCTTGATCCGATAACATAACAGCGAAACCGGGAGTGTTACTGTAATTTCCACAACCTGTAATAAGAACTATATCTTAATTTCATATGAATATTCCACACTTATCATGTAAAAATGATACCCTAAAAGTGATTTAAGCAAAATATAAACTTTATATAATATGTCACTCACTTAGATACAATTTTTCATATTTAATTACTTATACAACATATACAAAAAGAATCATTTACAAGTAAAGAAAGCCAACCCTAATTAAACTCTTGATAAAATGTTGCTCCTCTGATGCAGACTTTAATTATCTACTCTCTGTGAACCCTCGACTTTAGTACCTGCACAGGGTAAAAACCCATCGTGCTAAGCAAATAGCTTAGTGGTGCATGTCTAGTTTTAGACGGCTAATTAATAATCGTTTGTAACTGTATATACTGCAAAACATTTAACCAAGCAATTAAGATAATTTCAAGCATGTAACAATTCACAACAATTTTTACAAAGATAAATAAAACATTTCATTGTTAACTCTTTAGTTGAATTTCACTAATCTTGCTTATGAAATGTGCATATGGCAACAAGTTATCTATTAACAAAAGTAAAATCCAATTTATAGACAAAAGAGCAACTCATTTGACTTGAAGGCTTATCATTTCTTTATTTTTGTTTAATAGCCCAATTCCTCCCTGGTATAACTTTCCTTATTCAGGATACTGAGATTTTAATGCGACACCTTATTTCAGATGTCGTCTTACATTTTCTCTTTTCCACTGCAACATCTTCTTTCGGATGTTGTCTTACATGCCCTTTTCACCATAGCAACACTTTCTTCTAGGTGTCGTCTTATGTGCCTTTTTTTTTTTAGAATCAATACGTGTATTGCGACATCGTCTTCCAGATGCCATCTTTATATGCTCATAGATATTGATTCATTTCAGTTTGTAGATCTGCTAGCTTATCCCCCTATTTGGCATGCTAAACTATCCGGTTTCTATCTTTAATTCAGGTAGAATCTTAGGCCTCAATAGTCTTATAACATTATATTAGATAATTCAAACATTCTTACATCCATAAAGGATTGACACTCATCATGTTCACATTATTTGTCATTATTATATACTTGTTTACATATTCATAATAAGGAAGGATTGACATTCATCATTTTAATACCAATTGGCATCATCATATAATCAATTTCATATTCAAAATAAGGACATAACCATTTTCACATAGCATTTAGTATCAATCATGTTAATTCCCCATAAGGCAGATTCCCAAACTTATTTTGCAATCATAATACCTAGAGAAAGACATTTTCAAGACTAGTTCCCCTCATAAAATATGTCAATTTATGTCTTAACTTTCATTAAAAATTAATTTAATCTAATTTAGACATGTAGAAATTCATTTATACCCCTTTATGTACAAACTATTCAAGAAGGCAGATTACCAATTTAGGGGAACACTTATTTGGTAGCCTATTTTCTATGAACTCCTGGGGTACTGTAAAGACAAAATTAGCTCTTATGGTCTTCATACAATTTATAGCTTAGGGTCTTAACTTTCATTTGAATTAGGAATCACCCCGTTCCAAGGTCTAGATTTCAAGTTATGCTCCAATTTCTACATACTATCTAGTTTTCACATAACCAGCTCGTTACAAACAAAATTCATAGCCTGTTCATAAGCTAATTTGACCATTCTAAAGACAGATTCAATTAAACTAGTCTTCATAAAACATCTTCCTACATGTTTTAAGTTTTCAACAATTCAATAATCACTTAATTTGGAGGCCTACATCATGAGTTATAGCTAAATTACCAACTATTGTTCCCGAATGCATTTTACTAGAAATTTTAGGTTTCCAAATTTTTAATTCAAGTTTGCACTCAATATTCAAGCACTTTACACCTAATTTATACAAGGTCTCTAAAGTAAAATTTTAGGCCTATGTCTTTAGTTTCCAAAGCATCTTATAGCACCTCAATTGGAGATATACAAAGGGAGATATGCTCTGCTTACTACACAAAGGTTATAAGGATGAATTGCTGAATTCCAGGAAATTTTAGATTTGCAATATCAATTTATACTAAAATTTCAATCACTTTACCCTTAAAATTAAGTCCAGGTCAAAACATAGAATTTATAGGTCTATATCTTAAGAAAATTCTGGTTCAAATTGCATCTCAATTGGAGCTCTATAACTCAACTTATAGCTAAATTAGTGTAGACTGCTCACTGGATTCACTAATCCTGACAATCACCATACAATGATTCATAAAGTAACAATTTTTATAACAAGCTTAGACAAACACTTACCTCAACTTAGTTCCAGCAAATAACTCCCAATTGCAACCACTTTTCATCAAAAATTCCAAGTCTAATTCAATGCATGGATCTTGGTCAACCACACTAAGAATTCTACCTCACCCTTGGTTTGCCTTTAGTTCACTCAATCTTCACTTTCCTTCATCATTTCCACTAAAATTCCCATCAATCCTCAACTCAAATTCAATAGGTACAAGACTTAAGAAAATATTAGTATTCTTACCTTGAATTTGACGTTCAATCTAGTTGTTTTCCTTTTGAAATTTTAAATTCCTCCCACTTGAATTCAACTCACTAATCTTGAATTCTTTCTTCACTTTTACTTTGATTTCATGGCTTGTTCTTCAATTCCTTTAATTCCATCATAAAATAGCATCTTAGGTTCATAAATTAGGGTTTGTATATGAGCTTGGATGAAAGAAAATGGAGGAAAAGAGAGAGAAGTGGTTCGACTAGCTGCTTGGAAGAAGAAGACAACACTTGTCAATTAAGTGCCCTAAGATATTTATTCCCCACCCCCCTCTCTTGCCATGTGTCACTTTGCTATTTGTCTCATTTTCACTCATTTAATTGATGATTAATTAATTTAATTAATCACACTTAATGACCTTAATTAAACTCAATTAGATACTAAGTTGAAAAATTTTAAGTTTTTCCCCAAACTTCATTAACTTTGCAACAAACTCTATAAGTGTCTTTTACAAACTTTTAATTTAACCCCTCATTTAATCCAATTTACGTATCATATTCAATATTTGAATTTCTTACTAAAATATACTGAATACAGTCAGTAAATTCAAGGCATTACAGAAACTCACGCTTTTCCCGGTTACATCCGTCTCCATATGTTAAGGATGGGTGTGACACATAAGCAAGTGGATGATGGTAATAAGCTTTTAGAGTTTGTGAAACAAATAAAATTAAGGGAATTATAATATTGCTAAAAAATTCAAATTATATGCCTATCAAATTAACTATTAATTATCCTTTAAAATTTAATTAAAATTTGAAATTACAATATTTTTAAGAAATTCAAATTATATGCCTATCAAATTAACTATTAATTATTCTTTAAAATTTGAAATAAGTTGATTAGTAGATTATTTTTATTACTTTTTAAATTGTATTAATTAATGCTTTAAAATGCTATATATTAATTTTTTAAGAAGACCAAATGGCTTATTTTTGTAGGCATTTTTAAGAGCTTAGCATTCATATTTGTTTATATATTAGATGAGTCCATTTTTAATTCATTTAAATAATGAACGAATCATTTTAATTTTATTGTAATTATAAAATGACTTTCGAAATTCAAGCATTTGATGTATATTAAAGTAATAGTATCTCTAAATCATTTCAATTGCTTGGCGTGTACTTCATATTATTTAGAATTTGACAATTATTATTTTCTTCT
This sequence comes from Hevea brasiliensis, assembly GCF_030052815.1. Taxonomy (NCBI): domain Eukaryota; kingdom Viridiplantae; phylum Streptophyta; class Magnoliopsida; order Malpighiales; family Euphorbiaceae; genus Hevea; species Hevea brasiliensis. The sequence goes on from NC_079505.1 coordinate 15,555,061, forward strand.
ATGAAAAAAGTAATCATATATTGACTTTCTTGCAGCACTCAATTTTTTTTTATTTGAATTGTATATATTGTAAGTACGTTCTTAAAAAATTTTGGTACTTACTATAAAAGTCTCACACAATGCCAATATTTTGACTAATTCATATATAAAATAATTATATGTCATTATATATTTTGTGTCCAAATTTTATGATGGATTGAGTTTAAACAATAATTTCTTTCTATATTGATTGAACAGTTAAATTAAAATCAATTTCTAGTGGTATGTATATGACAACAAAATTTTAAAGAAAATTATTTTTTAAATTAATCTTGTCCAAGTGGGATTTTTTTTTTAATGTTCAATCTTATTTCATTCTTTTATTAGGAGTAAAAGGGGTTTTATTTTAAGAAATTTACCATGTAGTCCCTAGGCTTTTCTATCAATAACACTTGGGTCTTTATAATTCGAACAATTAAAATGCTATCTCTGTCCATTTTTATACGTCGTTTTAAAGTTTTTGCATATTGATAAGAATTCAATTAAATCACTTAAATTATAATAAAATACTTATTAATTTAATAAATTACTCTTTATCTCATCTAATTAAGAGGGATGTGATAAGATGGCTTTTAGTTTTAGGAATTTGTAGAAATAACTATTGTGCTTAGTATAGATAAGGGTAAAATTGAAAAAAAAAAATTAACTCTCCTTAATCTTCTTAGAATAGTAGATAATTTTCGACAAAATAACTTAAAAAAACAAGTAAAAGTAGATGGAAGGAGTATTTAGTATCTCAATTTTTCTTTGGTCAAAATTAGAAGTCCCTCTGTCGAATCTAAACTTAATCTGTTGTTGATCTCACTGACTTCAATGGCAAAAGGAGAGAAAACTTTTAAATAACTAAATTATGCTTTCTACAATGTGATTTCCCTCTCTTCCGGTTATTTCTCTTATCTTTCCTTTATTTGTTGTTTCTCCCTCTCTCTCTGTTGTCTTATTTTCTCTCTCTCTCTCTCTCTCTCTCTCTCTCTCTCTCTCCTCTCACTTGTAGGGATGGTAATGGGTTTGGTTTTGCGAGTACCTGATCCTACTGAACCGTAATAGGATAGGTTTTGATAGTTGATAATTGAGTTTGGGACAGGCACGGATTTTATATGTTGTATATTTATTACCCGAATCCATTTATATATATATATATATATATATATATATATATATATATATATATATATATATATACACACACACACTTAATTAAATATAAAATATATGTTTTTTATAATAATATTTGTAAATTTTATATTTTTTATTTTAAATAAAATAGAATTTAAATATTTTATGGAATTATTAAACTTTTAAAATATAAATTATTAATAAAAAAATATTTTTTATGCAAATTATTAATTAAAATATATAAATTTGAATGGGTTTGGGTATTTTTTGGGTAATGATAATCAGGTTTAGGATGGGTTCAAGTTTTAATAATATTAATCGGGTTCGGGTTCGAGTTCGATTAAGGTAATTTTTACGAGTACTCTATCCGTTGCCATCTCTACTCATTAGTTCTCTCTCTACATTTTTCTCTCTTTCCCCTATTGCTATTTCTCCCTTCCCCTATCTCAATCTCTAATCTCTCCCTAGCTCATTAGTGTTTTTATTGGTTATGTTTCTTCATGTGTCTTTTGACTAAATGATTTTATTTTTTACTATATTATTTTTATCAAATATTGAATTTATCTCAGCAATTATTGAAATGTATTATGGTATGAATAAGTTTAGTTTTAGAAAATGAAATTATTCATGATTTTATTTTGTCATGAATTGCATAAAGTTAGCTTTAGAAAAATTTTGATTGAAATATACTTGATATGGGAAATGGATAAAATTTATTTTGAATTGTGATGAGTATAAAAATTTTTGGATATTGGAATTGACATTGAATTGAATTGTGTTGTGATTTATGCTCAAAAAAAGGACAAAGAGATTCATGATATTGTTTTATATCTCAGTATAGATGCTTGACTAGGTTATTACCCGTCTCTCTCATTTGTTGATGAGACAATGAAGTTAGCTTTGTTTTGTTTTGAATACCATGGTATATGCACAGACTTAGATTCTCCTCTTATTAGAGGTTAGATCTAAGTTTTTCATTGACCCTTTTGGAAGTTACATTATTGTGGTGTGTACTGTGCATGATGATTTAACCTCCCCGACTATAGGGAGTTAGAATCTTGATTCGATCTCCCCGATCATAGAGAGTTAGATGATGACTCTTACGGATTAGTCTTGCATAGTCATATTCGATCACCCCGAATATGACTCTTACGGATTAGTCTTGCATAGTTAGTGAGATAAAGAATGGGTTTTGAATAGTAAAAATTGTGATTTCAAATGAGATTTATGCATAATTGATTTTATTGAAATTAAGATTTGTTTCCATAAATTACTGGAATTACTTTAAATATTCAGTTATGATTTGATAAGTTGAAATTCTTGAGCAGAGTCATTTTAACAAATGATTTATTTTATTGGCAACGAATATTTTGATTTTTGGAATTTTGATTGAATTTCAAGATTTTCAATTTCTTTGCTAAAATTTTGATAAGGTATTGCATATTATGTTTTAAATTATGGTTGTGCACCACTGAGTTCACTACTCAGCGATAGCTTTGTATGCTGTCGCATGTGAAAATAAAGATAGAGCAGCCGAGTGAGATTTCCGGTAGCTGCCCCTTGAAGACTCATTGGGATTAGCTTCGGATATATTAGAGGTATAACTTTGTACATTAGATTTTGATGTATGCATGTAATTATATGTATGTAATTTATTTGAGCAGTTGTACAAGAACTTTTGTAATATTATTTTGGATATGTAACTAAAATGTAAATTATTATAATGTTCAAACTTATTTCTGAGTTTTGTAATTAATGTAAATAATTAATTCTTTTTGAAAATTGTGAATGAAAAATTATTCTTTTTTTTAAATGAGATGCTTTGAATTGCGGTTGATTTTAAGTTGAGCTTCTTGTATGAAATTGTGAGATGAAATAGATTTGTATTGGAGTTATGGTTGAGTAAAAATATTGGAAGTGTGTTTCTTTTCAGGTTTTGAAGAACTGTTTTCTTAAAATACAGCCGGTATTCTGCCGAAATTTTTGTGAAAAATTACGGTAGTTTTAAATATCCAAAATTTTAATTTGTGACTTAGTGTCAATTAAAAGTTTTTAATATTTGTGAAAAATTTACTCACCAGCTTAAAAATGAACAGAAATTATTTTAAAATCCTTTGTAGTATATTTAATGGGTTACCGTAGGCTAAGTATGGTAATTGTTAAGTATACTATGGGATCATGTTATACCCACGGAGGAGTAGGGTGTGACAACAATCCCTAATAATATGATCCCAATAAAGGTATAAAATTTCATTGAAAACCTTTCAAATACTACATATTCTACCAATTAGCTTTATGTATGAGGTATTAGAATCATTTCTAAAGTTATTATATATAATTAAATTTAAAATGGGTTGAGATTTAAAAAATAATATTTATACCAGATTTATATTTTATATATTAAATATATATTATTATAATTTATTATATAATTAATTAATTAAATATAAAATAAACATTTTTTAAAATTGCCGAAAAATGGAATGGTTTTCTTAAAAGGAAGGATACGTTAGCCATTTTAGTAATATCTGTTGTTTCAGCTTGGTTTGTCATCATCTTGTTTACATATTTCTGGCTCAAGAAGAAGAAGAAGAAAAGGGGTAAGAAGCAAGACTTTGTATGATGTTTTGTGCCTATCTATGTATATTCATACCTTTGATTTGAGTAAGCATTAAGCATTCTGGTTTCATCATTTTGATGGCAGTGAGGAACAAATGGAACAAAAGGTGGCTTGATACAATTGGCACAGTGGAAAATCATTTCGAAGGTAGCATGAGTCATCAAGAGATTGCTTTTTTCAATCTGAGCACTATACTTGCTGCAACTACGTTTCTCTCCAGCTAACAAACTAGGGCAAGGTGGTTTTGGTGTGGTTTATAAGGTGAATATATATAACTTATGTGCAAATGTCTAAAACTATGTACATGTGCTTGTCTTCGTCTCTAGTTGTTGTGAGATTCTAAATGTGAAAACATGGTGTAGGGTAAATTGTCTAATGGAAAGGAAGTTGTGTGAAAAGACTTTCAAAAGATTCGGGCAAGGAATAGATGAATTTAAAAATGAAGTTTTATTGATTGCAAAACTTCAACATCGAATTTGGTGAAACTCCTAGGATGTCAGATTCAGGAGAGGAACCGATGCTAGTTTATGAATACATGCCAAACAAAAGCTTGACTCCTTTCTTTCAGTAAGTCCTGTGTATATTCTATTTTATTTAGCATTGTATTCCACAAGTTGTCTAATTCCATTTGGTTCAACAATATGAGTGATGGACATTGAATGCATAAATTGGCACTGATTCAATTGGAAATCATTTGTTAGATGAAACAAGAAGGTCAATCTTGGATTGGAGAAAACGCTTTGATATTATCGTTGGGATTGCTCGTGGAATCTTATATATTCACCAAGATTCTAGATTGAAAATTATCCATAGAAATCTAAAAACCAGCAATATCCTATTGGATGAAGAAATGAATCCAAAAATTTCAGATTTTGGCCTAGCTAGAATCTTCAAAGGCGACCAAACTCATGAGAAGACAAACAGAATAGTTGGAACATTGTAAGTATACCTACACACTCAGCAGCTAGACACACAGAACCACTGCTAAGAATACCTTTGTATCTTACATTAATTTGAAAGGAGCATTATAACTATTTTTTTTTTCTATCTGTTTTTCATGTGCAGTGGGTACATGTCTCCAGAATATGTGGTATTTGGAAAGTTTTCAACGAAATCTGATGTCTTTAGTTTTGGCATCATATTATTAGAGATTATTACAGGGAAAAGGAACAATAGCTTTTATCAAGAGGATTTTTACCCAAGCATGATAGGAAAAGTAAGTTAAAAAGATATGGGTAAATTATATTAATCATCATTGAATTTTACATTGATTTTCTTTGTGGTCATAAAACTAGAACTTGTTGCAATTTTGTAACTAAAATTCGATTTTGTTGCAATTAGTTTCCTGACTTCAGTGGGAAACCACCAGAAATCTGACATGGCATTCAATTTGAGGCTGGTTTTGTAAGGCTTCTTCAATTTGATTTTTGATCTAGACCTCATTTTTAGTATCTATCTTGACTTGTATATCATCTTAGATGTCCAATGAAATTCTTACCAAAATCACCATCACAAGTCAGCATGCACTAGTTGAAAGAAAAATAAATAAATAAAACTAGTGATCAAATTATGAAAAGTTGAATTTTTATGACCACAATAAAGAAATCCTTGTAAAATTCAGTGAGCATAAAAATATTTTACCCTTGAAGATACTTATAGTAACTAATTATTTTCCGAATTGTAATAATTTGTTTATGGGTTCATCTAACGATGAGATGTTATAGATATGGCATTTATGGAGAGAAGAGAGAGCATGGGAGATGGTTGATTCATCACTAAAGCATTCTTGTTCTCCTGATGAAGTATTGAGATGCATCCAAATTGGGCTCTTATGCGCAAGAAGATATAATGGAAAGACCGACCATGTCACCGTCGCTCTAATGTTAAATAGCGAAATTAGTCTTCCTTCTCCTAAGCAACCTGCATTCACTTTCAGAAAGTCTAGTATTATTAGTTCTAGCTCATTAGAACCAAAAGAAAGATTTTGTTCTGTGGATGAGGAGACAATTACTGAGGTTGTATGTCGTTGAATATCTCTCTCCTCAATTACATAAATTTTTAGCATAGAGATTCAAAATATGCTTCTTCTGATATTATTATTTTTTTTGTTTAGACTTAATTCGTCATGAAATTGAATCCAAAACACAAATATATGTGAAATTTATATAATTTTTCTGTATAAATATTATAAAGTTAGTCCTTAAAAAGGAATATAAAAAATTGTCCAGTTACAATTTTTTTTAGATGATGTGAGAGTTTGTTTTTATTACATGTGGCATTATACTACAAATTATTGAAAGCCCATAAAGTTATATGTCATTCAAATGTTTATTTATTATAATTAGTACATTTTTAATTCATTTAAATAATAAATGAATTAAATTATTGTATTTACAAAAGGAGTTTTGAAATTCGAGCTTTAATTTTATGTGAAAATTACTAAAAATGCCAAGGGCCACTGAAAATGAGCCACTAATGCGACGGGACAGGATGATTACGTGAATATAAATGAAAGGTAAAAAATTTTTATTTTAGTTAAATTAATTAATTAATTAATTTTTATATTTTAAAAAATATAATTGTTTTGTTTTTTTTTTTAATTTTTATGAATTAATTAATTAGTGTTTATATTTTAATGAGAAATAGAAATTTTGTTATAATGAAGAATAAATTTGAATTTATATTTTTTTTAAATTATTTAAGTATAATTCCATTCAAGTTCTTGGCACATTTTTATGTTTTCTCTATTGAAAATCAATATTTTTAGATTATCGCCTTAATTATTTGAAAATCTATATCAACTATGTAACACCCCAAAATTTTATTATTTATGAGTATTTTTGGTATTTTAATTTTATTTGAATTTTAGGAATTTTTTTGAGATTTTTCGGATTTTAAAAATCGGGTTCGATTTTTCGAAAATATAAACTTTGATGATTTTTAAAAATTAATTTAAAGACCACGTGGCAAAACTAAAAATATATTTGGAGTCTACGTATTTTTCTGAGTTTTATGGAATTTTTTCGGAATTTTTGGACCTCGTTTTCGGTCCCGAGGCAGAGTAAAAATTCAAAATTTTGTGTCCTGAATCGAACCTACGAATCGAATCGACCGATCGACCGGGCCGACCTGACGGCCTCTTTTCTTTTTCTTCCTCCGACGCCCTCCCCTCTTCTCTCTCGCTTTCTCCTCTCGCTCACCACCGGCCACCAGCCACGGCGCCGCTCGCCCACCAATGGCGGCGCCACGCTGAGCACGGAAAACGCGCCTGAACGCTCGCGGCGCGCTCCAGCTTCCCCGGCCAAATCCGGCCACCGATTGGACCGGGTCTTGTATCCAAAATCATTTACTCGGCGAGAGCTTTCCATAGACACCAAGAACGCCGAAATCCATCAAGCGGATTGTCCGATTTTTGCTCGGGAAGATTTTAGCCCATTTCAACTTTTGGGCTAGATTTCTCGAAAATCGTGAATCCCACAAGGAAACCGAGGCCACCAGCACGCTCAAATCGTATAGAGCTTCGCAACGACATAAATTTTGAATTTTTCCGACACCGCTTTTTCTGGGTCCCACGGAACTTCGCAAAGGTATTTTCGACCATTAAATGAGCTTAGAAAATTCTGAAAAATTTATGTACTAACCCCGTGTTATGGGCTTCGTAGGTATCCTCGATTCGCGGAATTCGACATTGACCGGTTCGCAAATTTCGCCGCATGCACTGCACGAAAAGTCTCCGAATTGACCGAGGTTTTGGCTAGCCCCCATTGTCGACGCCCCGAGCGCTGCTTCGAAGTCGGAATCGGCAAATGTAATCCCGAACCTTGTTTTTTCGTAATTTTCTAGTACTTAAATAGGATTAAAAATCCATAAAATATTCGTGGTAGCTTAGAAAATTACGATTCTTTTTGCAATAGCTTAGTAATATTGCTAAGGACCGCGGGGCAAAGTTTTATAATTTTTAGAGCTTGTTTGGGCAGTTTTTGCAAAAATGATCAATAATAAGGACTAAATTGAAATTTTGCATATTGTCATGGATGATTGATTTGATGGGCCAAGGAGGGCCTGTGTGATAAGATAGAACAGTTGATATATGTATTGTGAATATAGAAGAGCGATTTTTTTTGCCCTTTGCAAAGTTGGGTAGGTCATAGGTATAGGGAGACTCACGGATTTTCGCACGACTTAGGACGATTTGATCTTTTTCTTTGTTTGTATTGAGTCAAATTTATTAAATAGATGTAATGTAATTGTCAGGTGATCTGGGTCAGCCTTCTTCCTCAGCCCAGCCGGCACAGTAATTTGTCGTAAAGTTTTTGAGTAAAATATTAATTTTATTTGTAATTTCGATATTATTATATGTTCAAAGATGCCCATGCATCACTTATATGCATATATTTATGTAGTTAAACTCTAGGCACGAATTATGTTGCATTCATAACTATTAATGTGCCATGAGTGTTGTTGTGGTAATTTGGAGCAAAGCAGCGTTGGCGCATGCGTGTGATGTGGTGTGGACTATGGATAGGACGGGTAGTCACGCTTGAGTTCTTCGGGACCCATTCCTTCGAGGGGTAGTCACGGCTTGAGTTCTTCACTGGGACCTCGATTTGGTTTATTAAGCGAAAGTCCGCTTGAGTTCTTCGGCACCAAGTTGGATTTAAGAGAGTCAGATAGGGGATCACCCTAATATATTATGATTGATGCTACAGGTGTGTGAGTGCTCCAAATTACCTTTTGATGCTATGATGTGAATATGATGTTGATGTTGCATTTCACTCTACAGGTGCATTAGTTACGTATAGTTATAGAGATTATGGTTAAAATTGATATTTTACTCTCGAGTCGAACGCTCACTCCTGCTCAAAAATTTTTACAGCCGCAGGAGGATATTTTATTCGGTTAAC